>NW_018406982.1:166957-193733 GCF_002113885.1 Mizuhopecten yessoensis | reverse complement strand
ATGGAAGATTTTGTTTACATTTTAATAACATACCTATTGATTTATCAGTTTTGTTAGTAATAATTTCTTTACTATTTAGTGCGACATACTTCTATCGAAGCATGTCAACAAATCCCTGTACACGTGTACAGTACAGCTACGCTTTGTAGGTAAGACACTATTTTTGATGAAATTTATGAATTGTTTTACCCTCCAACTGGCAATAGTAAGTATATCAAGTGCTTAAACACCAACAAATAATGCCGAATTACCAAATATGTGGTCTGTTTACAATAATCTATTCTTAGACACGGGATTCCGATATTGCTACCTATATAAAAATACCCGAGGACGCGTCATAACAGTGCACGGTTGGATGCGCGCACTAGCGTAACATAGCTTTGGGGAAATACGCATAGCAACCCGCCATATCTCTTTGAGGTTTGATCGGTGTACCTCTTTAGATAAATGTTTGGAGAAGAGCTAGTGATAACATTTGACTGTTTTGCGTGGATTGACAAAACACCATTGGAATAAACTTGAAATTCTGTAAACATGTAGGTCTACTGGGGGCATTTGTACCTGGGGACATGCAGTTTCAAAACACAAATAAGTCAATCGACTAGTCATGTTTTCTGTACTTTAATAATATCAATGTGCATTATCTCAAGAATGTGAGGACGCGTTTTCTTAAGTATGATGCAGTTCTTCGGATGCATAGGAACTCTCAGAAGAAAGAAAAACATGCTGTAAAATATGAGCATGTACAGCAAAGATTTCAATGTATGTAAACATTAAGAAAAAATGGTATAATTTTTATTGTATAACGAGATTAATGACAAAATGCTTTACAAATTACATCATGAATAGAAATTATGTAATGGTCAAAACCATTAACAAAAAAAACATTTATTCTCATGCAAATAGTTTACTCCTAATAATAAAACAGTATGGAAACTTATGAACCTAATGCATTCATAATACTGCTTATGTTGCTGGTTTAACCACTCATATGAGAAAAACAAATTACAATATTTTTATATAAAAATTAAATTTGAATTTACCAACTTGTGTGACTCAGAATATTTTTATTATGTGTTAAAGTTCAACTTTTTTCCCTTATTTATCAGGAATGAAGATGAAGTGGGATAACCATATCCTTATATGCTACAAGTGGAAGAGATGAAGTTCTCCAATATAGATTCCTGGCAGGAACACCTATATATCCGTCCACATGAAACTCTCCTGAGTGTGTCAGTAAGTAATACAATTGAATTATAAATGTTATAATATTATAATCTAATTACGCTCCAGTCAGTCCATTGGGTCAGTATCAATTTTGCCATGGATAATTATTATGTAACTATTGGAATTATTTCAATTTGAAATTTTTTATTTGTGAATTTCTGAAATTATGTATTGGCCTTGCCAAATAGATACCCTATTTACTTGATGCACTGTGCCGTATTTCCAAAAGGTGTCACTATTTTATATTTTATATTTTATATTTTTCCAAATGAAAACAAAAATGTCTCCATTTATTTTTCATGTTTTAAGGTGTACAATTTCATTTTCACAAACTAGCCTGCAAGTTGATTTTGAAACATTCTACTAGCCCAACCTATGTTTTCATAATAAAAATCTTTTATCTAAAATTTGTTATCCAAAATAAAATCTACCAGGACCGAGTGTTGAAATAGTTGATTTGAACAGTATTACACACCAGTGACAGAGAAATTTAATATGTTAAAATGTTATGAAAAAAATACTGTCATAATACTTCCAACCAACCTACCAATAACAGTCAATTTTTATTGATTCCTTTTCAAAGCTCATTTGTCCCTGCCTTTTCTTCATTTATTTTACATGGTATACTATGTATACATATTAATTTTGTGTGACCTATCATTTCATTCTCATCATAATGGACAAACTGGTATTGTGCAATGATGTTTTCTGTGATTGGTTTATCATTTGTTGTGATGCTGTTTTTTATCAAACAGTTAAACAGAAAGTAGATGCCACTCAGAAACAACATTCAGAAGAATATGGCATCAGTGTCTTCCCCACATTCAGTTTATGACATGCAGGACCGATTTTGCAAGAATGTCAATCTTTTAGGAATTGCATACAGAAGGTAAAAAACTGAATTGGGAACTGTATGTACAAATGTACAGCGAATCTACTGAATTTGCAAACAAAAGACCTAGCTTTTTTTGCCAATGATCAATACATTGTATCTTTCTTTAAAACAGTGATATATATTAATCATATATACAATATTTAGTTACTCGAAATATGTGTCTCTGCTTTCAAAACTTTAATTTGCTGAGACTGTTCGGATGTACCATTTAAATAGCTTCCCAACCTACAATTCTGACAAAATACATGTACGTTTATAAAACTGTTTTGCTTCACAATAAAGCCGTATATTTTTATATATTGTGCAGCATAGGTGATCACCAAATCTTGTATGCACAAGGTATATATCAATTGCTTTTTAATGCATATAATTTCTGTTGATATATATACACTAGATGGAATTAAATGTTCATTTTAGGGGAACTAAAGGTGAAGCCTGTAGTTGACGGGGGGAGGAGACTGATGTGAGACTAGTAATGAGAGGGAAAGTCATTCCTGAAGCTCTTCCAGTGGTGTTAGAGGCTAAAGGATTGTCACCAACATAAGGCTGCTACCTCTACAAAAAATAATTCCAAGGACCTTCTCTGCCTACCTCTAGATGTAATTAAGCTCATATTGGTGATCTATCCAAACAAAGGAATGGTCACGTACTGTTTTTTAATCTACTTTTTAGGCTAATAGTGCATTTCAGTGACTATTCAGTCCATTTGTACTGGCCTAAGGACGGTCTTTCTGTGGCTGTACAAGTTTTCTAGGTTTTTCATCATGTCAAAGTGTTTAGCGGCTGTAGAAAGTGATGTCAAAATGTGTAGTGTTATGCAATGTGTATTGACATCTTCCTTGTCCAATAAAATGATTGGAAAATGAAAAAAACAGAACTTGTTATTTATTATCTACAAAAAAATGTATTGAATAAAGGGATAACATAATCTGTGCCTTAACTAAAATGCCTGTTTTGTTTTCTGAAAATGATTTTTTACATTGTTTTGAGAAAAACAATCACTAAATTAAAACAGCAAGATTTTGTAGTTTTCCATTTAAATGAAAAATGGTACTGTTGGAACAAATGACCTCATCTAATTTACATGGGAAAAGTATGAGGTTAAGTATACCAGCATTTTCAACTGAAATAGAATAGTCAAATACTTATTACACAGGTAATTGCTGTACTGTACTGAGTGGTTGGGTGGTGAAGTGGATAGCGCACTTGCCTTTCACCAAGGCGGCCGATTCCCCAATCGGACGTGAAAAGGCATGGGGTCACCTGCCGGGTACTCAGTTTCCTCTCAGAAATAATATCTTCAATACAATAAGCATTCTTTGAGCTGGGCATGACTGACATTCAAAGTGGCGACGTAAAAGACAATGACCAAGTTTGCAACGTCACAACTCGCATCACTTAATTTCATGTATTGTCATTCCAAAACTCTCACAAAATAATTTCATGTATGTCATGGTCATTTCAAAGTGGTATAAATTTGTGAATACTGATTCAAGTTTTTGTTGTAAACATATTTTTGTCACAGCTATAACCGGAAGAAAACTGTACAGCTGTTAGTCTATAAAGTTCAAAAGTACAGAAGTATTATTTGTCCCATGGTCATTTGGAACCCTATTTGTTTTACATTGCAATATTTGTGTGTGACCTAATAACATATTTAAATATTCCCATTTAAATGCTCTGGAACTTCCCTTTACAATCATGCTTAAACTTCTGGAGTGAAGCCAGAAATAAACAGTTAAAATTAATATACATATGTTACCCGCCGGTATCAATCTTAACAGTAACGTTGGAAATAATGACGTTGTGAGCGACGTCAGAAGTCATTTGGCATACTTCTATATATGACTTATCTTTAAAGTGGCGTCAAGTCGTCAAATATTGACGGACTGACATAATTTTTATATCACTTTGATCAGGAATGTCTCTAGATTTCGAAATCATAAAAACACAAAATTGATTTTTGACTACTTAAGGACCCTAATCCCAGCCAGCTGCTCATATACACACATTGAGGTGGATTTTGTACTGACCTCGGAGAAGTAGGACGACGAGAATGAGCAGTCTGGATTCCATGATAGTGGTGACGGTCGGATCTGTCAAATGCAAAAGAGCTCTGGTTAAGAATCAGCATTTTCATTAAGTAAGATGTAGTATAGTGTACTCCTGTATGAAATAGTATAAAGGATCAATTGAAATCAATTCATATTTGCTACTGATTAATATCTTATTATTTGCGTTCAGAAAAACAAAAAAAATCCAAAATATCCCCGATAAGCGTATGACGCAAATTTAATTACATTTTATTTGCGTGTCGATGCGTCTGGAAGAATTACTGTTGCGATCTTTTCACTTTTACTTGTTAACTAAATATAACCACAGTATATGAGCATGTTGGATACAGTTGTGTTGCATGGTGACGACTCGAATCGCCACCATTTGCTTCCGTTACTTCCCACAACACCAAGGAGGAAAAAAGGACACACTGGCGAGGTAAAATCTTTCAAAGTGAAATGTTTTTGAATTAATTTCAAGTCGTTAACGACACTCAAAAGGAAAATACACCCAGGCTGGTATTCCTCTCAACTGATAATGTTTTTAACATAGGCTATTTTAATAATACTACTGTCCTTAACTAATGACACAAAGGAGCAGTGCGTAGTTTCATACAATGGCAACAATGATGTTAATGGTCTATTTTGCCCATGAAACGAGAGTCATTTAATTTAACTAATAGTATCACAAGTCATAGACATCCAGAGTAAAGATATTTGCTGTATCATTTATATAACATGTCATTCGGAAGCAATTATATGCATTTATTCATTTATTTCAGTTCAACAGACCCTGAGGTCAAATAAAAGAATTGATAACAACATACAGTATAACATTGTTATAATATAGTTCCATAGACATAAGCAATAACATCAATATATGGTGAACATTATGGCACACAATATCTAAACTATAGGAATCAATCTAAAGGTTAACATATGTTTAGCTTCGAATAAAAAGACCGAGTTAACGAACATTAAGTCTGCTCAATGACCTGTGAAATAAAGTTTTCAGATCATGTCTAAAATGTCGTCCTGGTATAGGATAAGAAACAGAATTAATCAGAAGAAAACAGTCATCTAAAAATGTTAACAATGTCTGAATAGTTTTGTCGACATTCAAGACTTGGTTAATTAAAATGCTTACAAACATCTGTTTTAGGTAGATCATCAAAATTCAAATTGGGTTTGAAACATACAAATCAGAAAAAAACCCAGTTTCTTTGGACCATGTCTAAATGCTTGATAAAGGTTGACTGGTAGAAAGACCAAATTTCAGCACAGTACTCGAGTCTGATTCTAACTAGTGTAATATACAAAGCAAAGTTCTTATAACATTAGTATTTGTTAACTGTTTGCATGGACGTTTTAAAGGGGCATCACGGTGAAGTAACTTTTTTTGTCTTTTGTCTTAAGATAATCACTGGTATTTCTACCTGTCTGACCAACAATTTGTTCAAGGATTTCCCTCTACTAGCGCATGCGCATAGCACACCATTTCTTTGTAAACAAAATGACTGTAAGCGAAAGAATAGTGTTGTACCGTGTCAGCTACGACGCGAAAAGTTGCCAAATGGTCAAAAGATAGCACAATGAGTACGTTACGGAATCATTATTACAGGTGGGAAGTATTCAAAGGTACGGTGCATGTATTCTTCCGGATAGATGAAATGGAATCGACAGAAATGCTAGCGCTATTTATGTAAGAATAAATATCTAAAACTATTAACCTCGCTAGTATCTTTGTCTGAGTTTGAACACAGATGAACTTAGTTTAATATGTTAATGAGCATGTATCGGAAAGAGTTTATTTTGTATTTCTATAATTATACAGTGGTTTATGCGAAGGGGAGGGATAAGTGACTGGTTAGTTTGATTTTGCAATGAGGCTCTCCAAGGGATAACTGTTGTGATGGCCACGGCGTATTCTGTTCTATCCTCTGTCGGTACTCGTGATCGGGGTCAAATGAGATAGGTGCGCTTTTATATTTACATAATTTATAATATTACCGGGATCAGTAAAATGGTATGATTTAAATATATTGCGGAATTAAACGGTTTTTGATTTGTTTTTACATGCACGATTTAAATTAGTACTAATATGAATACCCGGCCTCCTCTGGCGCGACGACGCAATATATAAAAAATGATTAGCTAGATTTAAAATGTCAAAATGACGGACCAGGATGAATAACTGAGGAAGGAGAACCTACTTCTAGTAAAAAGGATCGCACAACATTTTTTTTTTTAAATCGTAATTTTTCAACAGTTCATGCTTTCATATGATGTTGACTTAGAATGTATGATCGTGTAACAACCTTTTCTCTATAAAGAATTTATTTTCGACTTCAGATAGAATCGGAATACGTTTTGAAAACAGGGGGAAAACATTTGATTAAGTTGTGAAAATGACGCGTGCTGCCGATAACTACGGCTTCTGTTTGAAAAAATATAATTATCAAGTATCTCAACACGTTCCATATCTGACACATATTTTACATGTACACTTAGTGGTTTTGCCATACAGTTTATTGTGTCGATGGTTAATATGACGTACTCAGTGTTAGCGTATGGAGACAGTGAAAGTCGGAAAGAGAGTATACATAAATTTATATGCATGGTCTAGAAAACAAAATTGGCCAAAGACATTGAGTTGTATAATGTAATAAAAAAAATCACAAACGTTTCTCTTTTTTATACGCGTGTAGTTTGTCATTGCATATATGCACTTCATAAAATCATTTGCAAAGAGATATTCGTCTCTTGAATATTCCTTTTTACATTAAGGTTTGTCCCATGGTTGAGGGATGGTGTTTAGCCCCATACCATCTGTATCGGTCACATTCCTGTACTAAATTCAATATATATCTATATATATCTACTTTATGTTGATGCCTATTATCATTGTTGACATTTAATTGTAAATGTATGACGGGAGAAGGCTGTGATAAATTGTAAAAACTTGTGCCCCATCCCTTGTTCAATTTTATTGGCAACAAATATGTTTAAAGTTAAATAAATTTAAATTCTGAATATTGGCAAGTGTGCAATTAACTTCTGATGATGAATAACTACTTTCAATAGGTTTGAATACGGACTTAGAAATCATTTTTACTTGGTTTCATAGTGCGGCCCCTTTGGAAACCGTTTCATCTCGCTCAGACCACTTGTGTTTACTGCCTAGTCAGGTGACGTTATCGGCGCTATTTTTAGCAGGGCTTTCCCGAACAAATGAAGTGGTCAAACTGGACATTTGGAACGGACTATGAATATGGGGATAGCGAGGTAACATAAGTGGAAGTGCATACAATACATACAGTCATTAAAAAAAATATGTCTGTTCACGTGATGTCCCTTTAAAAGACCTAACATTTGCGTAGATTTTGATGTCATTGTTCATTCAAGTAAAAAAGTGAGAAAACACGCACCTCTACAGACTAAGGTGATAATTGTGAGACCGAATGCCCCGTGGTAAAATGAAAATTTCCGCGTAGGAAAACAGAACTGCAGAAAGGAGAGAGACGGTGGCGAATGACCAAATTAACCGTTCACCAACAGATTTATAGGGAACAATGTCGGATTGTTGGTTTACTCTCATTCCGTTAAAGAAGGCTTAATATTCGGAAAGAATCGAAGAATGTGGCAAGGACCATAGACAGCTTTTTAGACTCACCAAAAGCCTAATGTGTCAGAAAGGTGAAATCATTCTGCCAAGCTGTAATTCTGAAAAAGACTGGTCAAACAAGTTCAGTGATTGAGGAAAATATTGCCGAAGTGAACTCTACTGCTGACAATGATATCTCTGTCATCACTATAATTGCCTTCGCTATAATGCATTGTTATGAGGATGACACACACATTTACTTGGTTATCGAACCACAGGACACTTGGGATACAATTTCAGAAAATCTGGAAGCTTGTCTGACGGATATCAGTATCTGGATAAACGCCAACATGCTAAAGCTTAATCAGGAAAAGATGGAACTAATAGTCTATTCCCCAAAGTGTCAGCAAACAATGGCTCTCCAGCTCAAGGTTGGTGCCAGAACTATTGAGACTGTCCCAGCTGTTTAAAACCTAGGGGTATACTTTAATAGCTCCATTAAAAAGGAGAAACAAGTAAACGCTATTGCCAAATCCTTTTATCACCATATTAGGAACATCGGCTGTATCTGTCAGTTTATAACTGCAGACGCATGCAACATGTTGGTGCATTCATTTGTTACCTCTCGGTTGGTTTATGGTAACGCCCTGTTCTTTGGTATATCTGACAAACTAACTAGTCGTCTACAGAGGGTCCAGAACACTGCAGCGCGGCTAGTTACTCGTACTCGAAAGAGAGAGCACATCACACCTGTGCTCTGTTTATTGCACTGGTTACCTGTACGATACCGGTCGCAGTACCAAGGCTTGGTGTACACATACAAGGCACTGAATGGAACATCTCCCCAGTAACTACAGGAGCTTGTTACCCTGTATCAGCCATAACGATCACTGCGGTCAAAGGCAGAATCATTGTTGTGTGTCCAAAAATCTCGTACTGTGACCTATGGAAACCGATGATTTGGGAGGGTTTCAGCCACCAAGTGGAATAGCTTACCATCTGCCATTAGAAAGTCAAATACCCTGCCAAAATTCAAGAAAGACATCAAAACTTACCTCTTCACTTCTGCATTTTAAACTATTTGCATAGACTTCATGTAAATACTTATTTATTCATTTATTTGCACACTGCGATGATAATCTTCTTGCTTAATGTATAATGGTGATTATAAGCCATTTTTGTTTCACAATTATAACCGATACTTTAATCCTTATGTTGTAATGCGCTTTAGAGTGATTTAACAAAATATGTAGGGCGCTATATAAATGTTGTATATAATTATTATTATTCATTGACCAAGATCTCTCCTCCCATACTCTAGTTGTATTTTATTTTATTCACATGACAACTCTTTATGCCTTCACTTTCATTCTAAAATCGCTACACCACGATACACTCGTCCATTATCACTCCGCGATTTGATACATTCTGAGATTTCTGTAGCAGACATTGTAGGACAGAACATGTAGGTGTTGAAGTATAGGACATGTAGGCAATATAAGAATGAACAGGCGTTGTTGGAAAGGACATGTAAGCGTTGTTTTGCATATACGAATGTATTTGGCTTTCTAAAGGAGAAGAAATAAATTAATAAACGTACGACCTACGTGTAATAATCTGGATTTACATATGTAATGTTCAGTGTTAACTGCAACCTAAAGGAACTGTACTACTTTATTAAGATCACTAAAGTAAACAGTTATCCTCACACATAAAAACAACAGAGTGAAGCATTTTTTCAAAAAATACGTAGCCGTGGGCTTTGTCCTAACAATCAACCTACAAACATATTATAATGTTCGGCGACATGCACTGCTACAAGCATATCATGTGGACGTCTCATTAGCCATTTAAACAAACCGACATGGTTGAATGCCTTGAGTACAGACGTTAACAGGTGCAGATGATTACTGATACGTTTACTGGTTAAGCGTTAGAACTAGTACAGTAACAACGCACCAATCACTTCAGATATCTCTTGTCAGACTTTGTATTGAAAATATCAAACAATAGTTCAATCGACGATCGATTATGGTAGGTAGCTTACTCCAAAATGTTTTTTTAGAGCACACAAAGCAACGTTTGACCTGGACAATATCCAATGTTTTATATAGGACGTATATCACTACAGTATGATTACAGGTTATTTATATAATTAAAGGCGTAAATCATTATTACCACATATAGTTTACCAAAAATAAAGACATCTGAGTATTTTACAGTAGACCACGTTTGTATAAGAGCTATATGGTTGGCATTTGTACAGGTATACTAACTAGATAAAGCCCAATCATTGTACCTATAACAGTAACAAAAAATTAGTTGAGACAAGTTACACCGAATATCCTCTGATCGAGATTATCATGTTGTCATCAAACTAACAGCAGGGACATCGGCATCATCTTGGGTCATACTTAATATAAGACACATTCATACAGAATAAACAGAGATGTCCTTAGCCGCAATCCAAATACTTCAGTTACAAAATCGATAAAGGCAACCTAGGACACGACCGTGAATCTACAAAATAAACAAAGACATCAACAGACAATAAAACGACTATACCCACAGAATAAACAAATGTATCTTAACACACCACTATCAGAAATATATACACAGAAAAAAAACAGCGTTCAATTACATAACCTTGAAGACATACGTCTCAGAATAAAAAAGCATCCTAAAACGGAAATTATATGACGAACCTTCATGACGTCTCCACAAATACTGAAATGGGGTCGTACAGCTTAGAACAGATACACGTGTATCCTACGAGTACTTTACCTCGTCATCACGTCGGTTACAATGTGTATAAACAGAAAACTGCTGCCTCCCCATCACTTAATTTAGAACGATTTACCTTTGCGATAATGCGTATATCATGATAATTATATAATTAATACATGCAGTTTTCTTTTTTGAAGATGTAGCCAAACTACGTAGACATCCTCCCCAGGTCGTGAATTACTTAGTCGCAATAGTCCCCGTGTAACTAGGGAGTACTGGTAACATTTACACTGATACAGCTTAGTCACCACTTACTAGCCACAAACATCTTACTGGTAATGGACGTCCTTTACCTCAGTCAAAGAGACAGGTGTGGTATTGCTTACGCAAGTATTTTAATCATGATATTTTGTATGCTTTAATACTTACATTACGGTTACAATACATGTAAGCAACTATTCATTCAAGATTTTCGAAACATTATTGAGCTATACTTTTATCTTAAATATTTCGCCGTTATTGGCAAGATATGTAGGGATTGGCTTTCTATCTGGGTCAGGTTATGGGGGATAATTCCAGTGGAGGACGTGTAAACTAAATACAATGCACGTTCTATGATCACTATATGAGATGATAACTCGCATTTGCGGAAACAATGGCTACCAAGTGAATGTAGACTGTAACTATACGCCATTAACGTGTATAGCGCCCTAACAACGCTCCATATCAACCTAGTGGGACGTCCATGGCGTTCTCTTATGCAATTAGAATATCGGTAAGCTAAACTCTATCATTCCGAAACTGTTGACCGCGTTCGAGGAAAATATAATCATTATTAGACCGAAATGATAGACCGATTCCCGATGCAAGGACGAACAGCCAACCGTACGGTTCCATGTTATCTCAAGTTCATCCTAACCAGCAAATAGTACTTTTTTCGTTATACTTTTCAAACTAAGATTTCCAGATAACTTATGCTATTTTTCTATTCTTTATATTCTAAGAAAAGACATACAACCTGTGTTATCACAGTTATCGTCAAATATACAAATACATCAACATTATTCAGGAAACACAGCGGTTCTGTATTGCATTCATTTTTGCCCACGTCTCTTGTTTTTTCTCTCTCACTTTTCAAAAACATTAAGGTTGTGTCATTTCACCACAATTGGGGCTATTTTGCTTGTTCAGGGTGTTTACGTCTCGTAAAAGTTCACGACTCATGAATGTGTGGCCCACAGATGACGTGGCCAATCAAATGCCTCTTTTAAGTGACCCATCATTAAAGGGAAAGGTTGCATGCATATATGACAGCCTACTCAGTCACATTATTGTGGCAACTGTGACACTACTCGGCTCTCGACAGTTAATACTACAATTGAGTTATTATAATAGGCGGTCATCATATAGATATATGACTCTTCCTCACTATCAGTAAGCATGCTTGCCGTGAAAAATGTGATGATTCCTTTGTACAAGTCATGTTTTCTCTTTACCGGGACTCATGCCATCTGTGTGTATTCCATCCGAAAGACACATGTCTACTTGGAAATTACTTCACTTTGTTTCTCAACTCAAAAGTACCATTCTATGACCCTATATCGTTGTTGATGATATAGCAAATTTCTCAGCATTTCCTCATTGATTTTTTTTTATATAATAAGTAACTTATGATCAAAGCTAGTTTCAGGATAGGACGCTTACATTTTGTACTTTTTAAACGCATTCAGAGGGGGAAGTGATTGTATGCGACCTGAGGTTTTCGCGTCTTAATAAACATCTGATAACGCCTTTAAACTCGTGCATCCATTAACTTTCGTTTATCATGTGTACTGTGCTAGGTTATCATGGTTACACGGGACTGATACCATGACAACGATACATCTGAGGCGATGCTACATGGAGTCAATGCGATACATTTAGTCTGAGTGGATAATAACCGAGTAAGCATTTGTAATGTGGAGTACTATCATTTGTTTGATGTACATTTGAATCAATCTTCTTTTGTTTTTCAAAATTATATTTTATAATGAAGCATTTGCATCAATGTTCCACTGTAATTATAGTCAGTGCTGTACATAGACAAAACACTCTCCATTTGTATGTACATGTATTAGAATGTCGGGTAAAGGCGACTGAACAAAGCCCCATGGATTGTGAAAGTGTTATACATGGTGTGTATCATAAAATCTACTTGTAGTAGTAAATTGGTAATATTCGTGTATGATATGAATAAGGTGCTACCTAGATACAAAAACACACTTAGGAGTCATACTTCGAATCGAGCAAAGCAGATTTCGAATGTTTTCTTCTGACAATTTCATACATACACTTTCATTCACCAAACTGACTTGTTTTGAAAAGAATCTACAAAAGGTAACAAGAAATTCTCTTCCTTTCCTTCTCGCATGACTCCCCATTTTCCCGAAACGATGTGAAGTTGCTATTGATTTAACTTGTTTTCATGATTATCGTATCATCCCGATTTGAATTGATGTTTAAAACAAAACAATTGTTGAAATTAGGCAAATACATAGTAATATGATAGTGATTTTCTTATCACCTACATGTTAGTTTAATGTCAACCTTTATAATATGCAGCATGAAAGTCAGGAAAAAATCTCCGAAAATGATGTGTAGATTTGTCAAAATGAGTCCACTTAATAATATATTCAACAGCATAAAACAGCTCGTTGTTTTTCTGTCAATTCTACTAGAACTTCACAGTGCAATGTTTTGGACTGTATGCAGTGTAATGTTTTGGACTGTATGCAGTGTAATGTTTTGGACTGTATGCAGTGTAATGTTTTGGACTGTATGCAGTGTAATGTTTCGGACTGTATGCAGTGTAATGTTTCGGACTGTATGCAGTATAATGTTTTGGACTGTATGCAGTGTAACATGTTCTGTTACATCATGATCGTTCCACTGTATTTGGGCTAAAGGTCGTTTATTTCCCGGTATTACCCTATTGTGTTATTATATAAAGAACACAGAACAAATGGTATGTGAATACATGGATCGTGACACAAGTACCCACCCAAGGCCTGATCTAACATGCCCAAGATTAACAGGATAACCTCATGTGTTGTGTATCAGTAACCCTTGGGTCACGATGATCGGTCAGGTTAAATCTCATAAGTAAACTCTGCAGTATATCAGTATATACGTAAGTGTATTGCTTATACTTTATAGTTTACTCATCAGAATACATATCCATCATATTAGATTATCACAAGTTGGATACAGTTTGTTTATTGGTTTTCCCTTTTGAGAAAATACATACATTAATAGTGATGTCCTGCTACGTCAGGTAATTGCGTACTGTAGAATTACCAGAGCATTAACTACAGTCTGGGGGCGAGGAACCGTATAGGGCTCGGAGAATCGGGTGCAGCATTAACGTAACGTTGTAGTTAATGCACTTTCTACCACAACCACTATACGCGTTCTTACTTCCGACTCATTGGATAACCCTGTTAGAAGTTGGTAACATTTTTGGTAACATCCTAGTGGGTAACATCCTGGACGCTATTTTATTGATCTAAATATGACGTAAATTAACAATGCTTTGCAGCGTCAATTTCCATTGTGACGTCGTAGTTCATTAAAAATTATTTCCCCTATCGGAAACAAATATAATGTTATCCTTAGAGAAACATCTGATTTTCTTCAAAGGGACATAAGTGTAACAACCAGAAGTGAAATCAATAATTATAGTAATACCACATTTGAGTCCAGCGAAGAGGATCCTTACAATGGATCCTGTGCCGCAAAATATCATTAAGTATCATTTAGTATCATTTAGTATCATTTAGAGTTTATCAATATGCTAGCCAACCATCACTGGTTTAGGAACCTCTATGTATATATTGTGATATTTAAATTAGCACTGTGTTATAGGTATTACATTATTGAAAGTGTGACTCACTCAGTATAGAATGATTCAATAGCAAATCACTGACACTCTTCAGATGTATCTCACATGGCTCAAGATTATTGTACATATGTTGTGTCTATAAATAAAGTTCCGTCTGTTTCTAAGTGACAGACCTAGAGGGGATTTATTGAATTCATTACTATTTTCTTCTCGTTAAATAGGTAAAATAAAATACAATAACGACTGTTTATAATTTGTTTATCTGTTGTATACTTAGATCAAAACATGTCCTATTCATATTGTATGTGTTAATTAAACGACTAAAGACTACGACCTCCAATTCATTATACTTTAATTTCAAAACATTTTCAAAAATATTTCCATAGACATTGTATATTAAAAGCATGGTGCGACATGACAATGATATATAAACGGTGTGTGTCACAGCATGGTAGAGGGTGATAATAGTATATATACAATGTTATATTTATAGCATGGGGTGACATGACATTGGTAGCGACATAACAATGGTATATAAACGGTGTGTGTTACAGCATGGTGCAGGGTGATAATAGTATATATACAATGTTATATTTATAGCATGGGGTGACATGACATTGGTAGCGACATAACAATGGCATATGTACTCAACGTATACATGCTGTAATCACGTTGGTAACCGGGATTCTTTTAAACAAAGACGTGTGCAATGATGTTATTAAAACATTTATAATGTTCTTATATAACTAAAGGACAAAGTGGATTGAGCTACGGTTTTAAAGACCCAACACTATCGGTACTGCAGACACCCCCGAATATAACGGACGGGGACACATAGGCATAGGGATGTTCATGTTTAGGGAAATGACCACAAGGGGATATGATGAGAAGATAAGCACAAGCATATAGTGCAGTGTCATTCATTTTGGCATACTGTATTTAAAACAAAATTGTATTGGTGAAATCACCTATGTGTATCTTATTAGTATCTTTAGAAAGCAAGGTGGTAGACTCTGCTGTTGAATGTTTTATTCGTCGAAGTTTGCCATAGCCTTGATGGCGACAGTAATATCTCTTGAGTAGTGGTTCATAATCTACACACTTTACTTACTTCATAATCTACACACTTTACTTACTTCATAATCTACACACATTACTTACTTCAAATGAACCAGTACTCTTCTAATGTTAGGATTCCATAAATCAAGGTGTTTTACTAACCTACGCATTTATTTCAGCACTAGTTGTGAAAACCTTGGATTCCCAATTTGTAGCCCAAAGCATATTGAGTTCAAGAAAAACGAAACAGCTGCATGGTGCAGTGTAATTAATTTTTAGCAAACTGTATCTACTACCAAACTGTATCTATCACCGAACTGTATCTACTACCGAACTGTATCTATTACCAAACTGTATCTACTACCAAACTATATCTACTACCGAACTGTATCTACTACCAAACTGTATGTACTACCAAACTGTATCTACTACCAAACTATATCTACTACCAAACTGTATCTACTACCAAGTATCTACTACCGAACTGTATCTACTACCAGACTGTATCTACTACAAAACTGTATCTTCCACCAAACTGTATCTACTACCAAACTGTATGTACTACCAAACTGTATCTACTACCAAACTATATCTACTACCAAACTGTATCTACTACCAGACTGTATCTACTACAAAACTGTATCTACTACCAAACTGTATCTATTTCCGAACTGTATCTACTACCAAACTGTATCTCCTACCAGACTGTATCTACTACCAAACTGTGTCTACTACCAAACTGTATCTACTACCAAATTGTATCTACTACCGAACTGTATCTACTACTGAACTGTATCTACTACCAAACTGTATCTACAACCAAACTGTATCTACCACCAAACTGTATTAACTACCAAACTGTATCTACTACCAAACTGCATCTATAACCAAACTGTGTCCACAACCAAACTGTATCTACTACCAAACTGTGTCTACTACCAGACTGTATCTACTACAAAACTGTATCTACAACCAAACTGTATCTACCACCAAACTGTATCTATTACCAAACTACCAGACTGTATCTACTACAAAACTACCAAACTGTATCCACTTCCAAACTACCAGACTGTATCTACTACCGAACTGTATCTACAACAAAACTACCAGACTGTATCTACTACTAAACTACCAGATTGTATCTACTACCGAACTGTATCTATTACCAAACTGTATCTACTACCAAACTACCACACTGTATCTACTACCAAACTAGTACTCTTCTAATGTTAGGATTCCATAAATCAAGGTGTTTTACTAACCTAAGCATTTATTTCAGCACTAGTTGTGAAAACCTTGGATTCCCAATTTGTAGCCCAAAGCATATTGAGTTCAAGAAAAACGAAACAGCTGCATGGTGCAGTGTAATTAATTTTTAGCAAACTGTATCTACTACCAATCTGTATCTACTACCAAACTGTATCTACTAGCAAACAGTATCTACAAACCAAACTGTGTCCACTACCAAACTGTATCTCCTACTAAACTGTGTCTACTACCAGACTGTATCTACTACCAGACGGTATCTACTACCAAACTGTATCTACTAGCAAACAGTATCTACAAACCAAACTGTGTCCACTACCAAACTGTATCTCCTACCAAACTGTGTCTACTACCAGACTGTATCTACTACAAAACTGTATCTACTACCAAACGGTATCTACTACCGAACTGTATCTACTACCGAACTGTATCTATTACCAAACTGTATCTACTACCAAACTGTAGCTACTACCAAACTGTGTCCACTACCAAACTGTGTCTACTACCAAACTGTATCTACTAACGAACTGTATCTACTACCAAACTGTATCTACGACCAAACTGTTTCTACTACCGAACTGTATCTACTACCGAGCTGTATCTACTACCAAACTGTGTCAACTACCAGACTGTATCTACTACCAGACTGTATCTACTACCAGACGGTATCTACTACCAAACTGTATCTACTACCAGACTGTATCTCCTACCAAACTGTATCTACTGCCAAACTGTATCTACTACCGAACTGTATCCACTACCAAACTGTATCTACTACCAAAACTGTATCTATTACCAAACTGTATCTACTACCAAACTATATCTACTACCGAACTGTATCTACTACCAGACTGTATCTACTACCAGACGGTATCTACTACCAAACTGTATCTACTACCGAACTGCATCACCTACCAAACTGTATCTACTACCAAACTGTTTCTACTACCGAACTGTATCTACTACCGAGCTGTATCTACTACCAAACTGTCTCCACTACCAGACTGTATGTACTACCAGACTGTATCTACTACCGAACTGTATCTACAACAAAACTACCAGACTGTATCTACTACTAAACTACCAGATTGTATCTACTACCGAACTGTATCTATTACCAAACTGTATCTACTACCAAACTATATCTACTACCAAACTGTATCTACTACCAAACTATATCTACTACCAAACTGTATCTACTACCAGACTGTATCTCCTACCAAACTGTATCTACTGCCAAACTGTATCTACTACCGAACTGTATCAACTAACAAACTGTATCTACTACCAAACTGTGTCCACTCCCAAACTGTATCTACTACCAAACTGTATCAACTACCAAACTGTATCTATAACCAAACTGTATATACTACCAAACTGTATCTACTACCAAACTATATCTACTACCAAACTGTATCTACTACCAGACTGTATCTCCTACCAAACTGTATCTACTACCAAACTGTTTCCACTACCAAACTGTATCTACTACCAAAACTGTATCTATTACCAAACTGTATCTACTACCAAACTATATCTACTACCAAACTGTATCTACTACCAGACTGTATCTACTACCAGACGGTATCTACTACCAAACTGTATCTACTAGCAAAGTGTATCTACAAACCAAACTGTGTCCACTACCAAACTGTATCTACTACCAAAACTGTATCTATTACCAAACTGTATCTACCACCAAACTGTATCTATTACCAAACTACCACACTGTATCTACTACCAAACTATATTGAGTTCAAGAAAAACGAAACAGCTGCATGGTGCAGTGTAATTAATTTTTAGCAAACTGTATCTACTACCAAACTGTATCTTTTACCAAAGTGTGTCCACAACCAAACTGTATCTACTACCAAACTGTGTCTACTACCAAACTGTATCTACTACCAAAACTGTATCTATTACCAAACTGTATCTACTACCAAACTACCACACTGTATCTACTACCAAACTAGTACTCTTCTAATGTTAGGATTCCATAAATCAAGGTGTTTTACTAACCTACGCATTTATTTCAGCACTAGTTGTGAAAACCTTGGATTCCCAATTTGTAGCCCAAAGCATATTGAGTTCAAGAAAAACGAAACAGCTGCATGGTGCAGTGTAATTAATTTTTAGCAAACTGTATCTACTACCAATCTGTATCTACTACCAAACTGTGTCCACTACCAGACTGTATCTACTACCAGACTGTATCTACTACAAAACTGTATCTTCCACCAAACTGTATCTACTACCAAACTGTATATACTACCTAGCTGTATCTACTACCAAACTGTATCTACTAGCAAACAGTATCTACAAACCAAACTGTGTCCACTACCAGACTGTATGTCCTACCAGACTGTATCTACTACCGAACTGTATCTACAACAAAACTACCAGACTGTATCTACTACTAAACTACCAGATTGTATCTACTACCGAACTGTATCTATTACCAAACTGTATCTACCACCAAACTGTATCTACTACCGAACTGTATCCACTACCAAACTGTATCTACTACCAAACTGCATCTATAACCAAACTGTGTCCACAACCAAACTGTATCTACTACCAAACTGTGTCCACTACCAAACTGTATCTCCTACTAAACTGTGTCTACTACCAGACTGTATCTACTACCGAACTGCATCTACTACTAAACTGTATCTACTACCAAACTGTATCTACTAGCAAACTGTATCTACAAACCAAACTGTGTCCACTACCAGACTGTATGTACTACCAGACTGTATCTACTACCGAACTGTATCTACTACTAAACTGTATCTACTACCAAACTGTATCTATAACCAAACTGTATCTACTACCAAACTGTATCTACTACCAAACTGTATCTACTACCAAACTGTATCTACTACCAAACTGTATCTACTACCAAACTGTATCTACTACCAAACTGTATCTACTACCAAACTGTATCTACTACCAAACTGTATCTACTACCAAACTGTATCTACTACCAAACTGTATCTACTACCAAACTGTATCTACTACCAAACTGTATCTACTACCAAACTGTATCTACTACCAAACTGTATCTACTACCAAACTGTATCTACTACCAAACTGTATCTACTACCAAACTGTATCTACTACCAAACTGTATCTACTACCAAACTGTATCTACTACCAAACTGTATCTACTACCAAACTGTATCTACTACCAAACTGTATCTACTACCAAACTGTATCTACTACCAAACTGTATCTACTACCAAACTGTATCTACTACCAAACTGTATCTACTACCAAACTGTATCTACTACCAAACTGTATCTACTACCAAACTGTATCTACTACCAAACTGTATCTACTACCAAACTGTATCTACTACCAAACTGTATCTACTACCAAACTGTATCTACTACCAAACTGTATCTACTACCAAACTGTATCTACTACCAAACTGTATCTACTACCAAACTGTATCTACTACCAAACTGTATCTACTACCAAACTGTATCTACTACCAAACTGTATCTACTACCAAACTGTATCTACTACCAAACTGTATCTACTACCAAACTGTATCTACTACCAAACTGTATCTACTACCAAACTGTATCTACTACCAAACTGTATCTACTACCAAACTGTATCTACTACCAAACTGTATCTACTACCAAACTGTATCTACTACCAAACTGTATCTACTACCAAACTGTATCTACTACCAAACTGTATCTACTACCAAACTGTATCTACTACCAAACTGTATCTACTACCAAACTGTATCTACTACCAAACTGTATCTACTACCAAACTGTATCTACTACCAAACTGTATCTACTACCAAACTGTATCTACTACCAAACTGTATCTACTACCAAACTGTATCTACTACCAAACTGTATCTACTACCAAACTGTATCTACTACCAAACTGTATCTACTACCAAACTGTATCTACTACCAAACTGTATCTACTACCAAACTGTATCTACTACCAAACTGTATCTACTACCAAACTGTATCTACTACCAAACTGTATCTACTACCAAACTGTATCTACTACCAAACTGTATCTACTACCAAACTGTATCTACTACCAAACTGTATCTACTACCAAACTGTATCTACTACCAAACTGTATCTACTACCAAACTGTATCTACTACCAAACTGTATCTACTACCAAACTGTATCTACTACCAAACTGTATCTACTACCAAACTGTATCTACTACCAAACTGTATCTACTACCAAACTGTATCTACTACCAAACTGTATCTACTACCAAACTGTATCTACTACCAAACTGTATCTACTACCAAACTGTATCTACTACCAAACTGTATCTACTACCAAACTGTATCTACTACCAAACTGTATCTACTACCAAACTGTATCTACTACCAAACTGTATCTACTACCAAACTGTATCTACTACCAAACTGTATCTACTACCAAACTGTATCTACTACCAAACTGTATCTACTACCAAACTGTATCTACTACCAAACTGTATCTACTACCAAACTGTATCTACTACCAAACTGTATCTACTACCAAACTGTATCTACTACCAAACTGTATCTACTACCAAACTGTATCTACTACCAAACTGTATCTACTACCAAACTGTATCTACTACCAAACTGTATCTACTACCAAACTGTATCTACTACCAAACTGTATCTACTACCAAACTGTATCTATTACCAAACTGTGTCCACAACCAAACTGTATCTACTACCAAACTGTGTCTACTACCAGACTGTATCTACTACCAAACTGTATCTACCACCAAACTGTATTTACTACCAAACTGTATCTACTACCAAACTGTATCTATTACCAAACTACCAGACTGTATCTGCTACCAGACTGTATCTACTACAAAACTGTATCTACCACCAAACTGTATCTCTACTACCGAACTGTATTTACTACCAAACTGTATCTACTACCAAATTGTATCTACTACCGAACTGTATCTACTACCAAACTGTATCTACTACCAAATTGTATCTACTCCCGAACTGTATCTACTACCAGACTGTATCTACTACCGAACTTTATATACTACCAAACTACAAGACTGTATCCCTACCAGACTGTATCTACTACCGAACTTTATATACTACCAAACTACAAGACTGTATCCCTACCAGACTGTATCTACTACCAAACTCTATCTACTACTAAACTACCAGATTGGATCTACTAGCGAACTGTATCTACTACTAAACTACCAGACTGTATCTACTACCGAACTGTATATACTACCAAACTACAAGACTGTATCCACCATCAAACTGTATCTTTTCTACCGAACTGTATTTACTACCAAATTTTAAAAGTGAAATCATTTTATGCATGTGTCACACATGTACATTATAGTTAGTGTTCCACAGACATTGATGATGAACAGCTTTGCAGATAATCTGAATTACTAAGACCTTTCCACATACTGAGAATGCAAAGCAGACCAGTGTGCAGTCATTCAGAATGCAAATACAAGAATTAACTCATATATATACTATCGCAAATATCTTATGTATGGTTTCCCTTCGATATCAAATTCAATATCTCAAACAATAAATACAGAACACTACTGTCAACATTATACTATGATCGTGATTTGTTTAGGTTATGTAATTGTTTTACTTACCTAACGAAACTGGGAATAAATCCAAACTGGTGCTCGCGTATAAAACCCGCCACACCAGTTACCCACACTAGGTAGGTGTGTAGTTCCCTGCCAGTAGCTTCTCACAGATACTACTTAATCGGAGTCATTGTTTTTTCTTCTGTCCAGATAAGATTTAAGTTAAGGAGACGTAATTGTCCAATCAATCGTGAAAGAATTGAACTTCATTGTAAATGTTTTGAATGGCACTTCATTTAAAATATAGAAACATAACAATGATAAAAACATCTTTTTTAAAAGTGTGTCACAATTAATTCAAACAAACCTAGGCCAAAGTTAAAATGTTTCCATAGTCTGATGTCATGTCACTATTGGTAGAAATATAATAAATGTATTTCACATATGTGTTCTCGACTTTAGGATACATGATTGACATTATGTATTTTAAGCTCATAGAATAATCAAATAACTCATTTAGGGACAGAGAGTCTCCTCATATAAAAGGTAATTAGAATACTAGTAAAAATAGGCTATAATTTACCAATTATCATTGAACGATATAAATTATCCAAAGAATTGAAATCATAATAGAATATAAAAAGTGAATTTTTATTTCCTTTTCTTGCCATTACATGATTTTTTATTTGTTAGGTAACGTAAGGTAGCTAGGTTTTAGGTGTAGCTATGACAGTTGGGAAACGGCGTTCTTCCTATTTTTCTTCAAACGTTCCTTGAATTGCATTGGTGTTTATGCATCGTGTTGGATTTTGAACAGTTTGCAATTTTATCGGGAAAAGGCACTTTTAATAAACATTATATTGCAATCTGACACAGCTTCGTCAGAAACCTGGCTGCCTCAGGCCACCAGCTTTACGTCAATTGCTGAACTACCTTAAGCCATTATGTGATATTGGATCACTCGGTTACTTTCACGATCATCGTTGAAATGAACCAAATTCCTTCTCCCGAATGCAACTTAATTTAGGTGAGGACTAAGCGCTCTGACCTCGATCTTCAACAATTGTACGGTTTGACTTTGTAATAAAGTATCAGTGATTGAGTGTAACGAGGCAATTATTAAATAGCTAGTTTGGGAAATAACAACTGCTCAAAAGGTTTAAATCTGAATACTTGTAACATTGAATACTGGTACAAAGGAGTGTGTATTTATTTGTTTAGGGACGATAGCCTTGATATTATATTCTGTTTCGTGTTGTTTTTATATCATATTTCTATACATTATATTAGAAGAGTTGGAAATAGTTGTATGATACATTTATCGTATCGATATCTATACACGAGGACTGGCATGGGCAAATAAATATAGATACACCTAAATAACAGAACAGTTTTAATTTGTTAACTATTGACGATCCATACAATAGGGCACCACTGGTCGTAGGTATTCGCAGAACACCCTAAAGAGTATACAGTTACTCATTTATATCTGAATGATTCCTGGCCAGTTTAAGTATTTGACATCGCTTTAAAGATAGTGCTACCAAATACCAGTAAGTGTATCATAACACTCGTACAAAGATAGTGCTACCAAATACCAGTAAGTGTGTCATAACACGCATACAAAGATAGTGCTACCAAATACCAGTAAGTGTATCATAACACTCATACAAAGATAGTGCTACCAAATACCAGTAAGTGTATCATAACACTCATACAAAGATAGTGCTACCAAATACCAGTAAGTGTATCATAACACTCATACAAAGATAGTGCTACCAAATACCAGTAAGTGTATCATAACACTCATACAAAGATAGTGCTACCAAATACCAGTAAGTGTATCATAACACTCATACAAAGATAGTGCTACCAAATACCAGTAAGTGTGTCATAACACGCATACAGAGATAGTGCTACCAAATACCAGTAAGTGTATCATAACACTCATACAAAGATAGTGCTACCAAATACCAGTAAGTGTGTCATAACACTCATACAAAGATAGTGCTACCAAATACCAGTAAGTGTATCATAACACGCATACAGAGATAGTGCTAACAAATACCAGTAAGTGTATCATAACACTCATACAAAGATAGTGCTACCAAATACCAGTAAGTGTGTCATAACACGCATACAGAGATAGTGCTACCAAATACCAGTAAGTGTATCATAACACTCATACAAAGATAGTGCTACCAAATACCAGTAAGTGTGTCATAACACTCATACAAAGATAGTGCTACCAAATACCAGTAAGTGTATCATAACACGCATACAGAGATAGTGCTAACAAATACCAGTAAGTGTATCATAACACTCATACAAAGATAGTGCTACCAAATACCAGTAAGTGTGTCATAACACGCATACAGAGATAGTGCTACCAAATACCAGTAAGTGTATCATAACACTCATACAAAGATAGGGCTACCAAATACCAGTAAGTGTATCATAACACACATACAAAGATAGTGCTAACAAATACCAGTAAGTGTGTCATAACACACATACAAAGATAGTGCTACCAAATACCAGTAAGTGTGTCATAACACGCATACAGAGATAGTGCTACCAAATACCAGTAAGTGTATCATAACACTCGTACAAAGATAGGGCTACCAAATACCAGTAAGTGTATCATAATACACGTATAATGTTAGTACTACCAAATACCAGTAAGTGTATCATAACACGCATACAAAGATAGGGCTACCAAATACCAGTAAGTGTATCATAACACACATACAAAGATAGTGCTAACAAATACCAGTAAGTGTATCATAACACTCATACAAAGATAGGGCTACCAAATACCAGTAAGTGTATCATAACACACATACAAAGATAGTGCTAACAAATACCAGTAAGTGTGTCATAACACACATACAAAGATAGTGCTACCAAATACCAGTAAGTGTGTCATAACACACATACAAAGATAGTGCTACCAAATACCAGTAAGTGTATCATAACACACATACAAAGATAGTGCTAACAAATACCAGTAAGTGTGTCATAACACACATACAAAGATAGTGCTACCAAATACCAGTAAGTGTGTCATAACACACATACAAAGATAGTGCTACCAAATACCAGTAAGTGTATCATAACACACATACAAAGATAGTGCTAACAAATACCAGTAAGTGTGTCATAACACACATACAAAGATAGTGCTACCAAATACCAGTAAGTGTGTCATAACACACATACAAAGATAGTGCTACCAAATACCAGTAAGTGTGTCATAACACACATACAAAGATAATGCTAACACATACCAGTTAGTTAAGGTTTGAAATGCATCTTTCCAACATTTATGAGGGTATGAAACACAGATCCGTTCCAACATATTTCATGATGCACGTTAGCGCATCTTGGAGAAGATGTTTGAACGAAACTGTGTTGCATACCCTCATAAATGTTAAAAAGATGTATTTCAAACCTTTTATTTACGTTCTATCACATCAACTTTTATTATTTGAAATTAAGAAAAAAAAAATCTTTTTTCACGTTACACCGTCATGAAAACAACATTAACTGGGCAGCCTTTTTCGCGGGAAAGATGATGCGTTGTCAACGGCGACGAAATACACAGTTGAGCAATAAACAAATAGTTCCAATTTGCATATTTTTTAATGATTTAATCTATATTATCAGTATGTTTAACAAGCATTAATTATCTTAAAAAATGACAGTAGATCTTAATTTAAAAACAAAAATACCCTGTCCAATATTTTAGTTGCAAAAACTCAGAAATTTATTCCGTGTTCGTGGAGATAGCTGACCGTTAAAAAGCCGTTGTGCATCGGCTACGCTTTCAACGAGATAGAAAGTGAATCCGAGAAATGTGGGGTTTCCTAAGTTTCCTAAGCAACCAGATGACGAATAAAAAGATCCTGAAATCTTGTGTCGAGCGACTGTGTTAACAGGACTAGCTCACCGCTCGAGCATTTGGCATGTGTTACTGTCGATGAGGGGATTGGTCGACGAGCCGGGACGATTTCACCTGCTTCGCCACTTGTAACGGACGCTAGTGTAGAAGACAGTGAACTATTCTGTTCTGTTGAAAAGGACCTGTTATAGGATCTCATAGCAGACACACTTCGGGGGCCCAACATAAACATGATGTGCCTTGACTCAAAACCAGTCATTCCATATTCTAGGGACACGTCCGCGACGTCGCTGTCAGACATTTAGTACTGTTAATATTACTACACACTTTGCTTTTATTGAATCATGCAAACATTTTCAGTTGGAACTGTTATCTAGAGACATTGAAACAAAAATACAAATATTGTATAATAACACGCATAAAAAGATAGTGCTACCGAATACCAGTTGGTGTATCAAAATACAAGTATAATGTTAGTACTACCGAATACCAGTTAGTGTATCATAATACATGTACAAATATGATGTTAGTACTACCAAATACCAGTTAGTGTATCATAATACACATATAATGTTAGTACTACC
>NW_018406982.1:149547-166255 GCF_002113885.1 Mizuhopecten yessoensis | reverse complement strand
CAGAATATTTATTGTTCAGATCTTAGATACAAAGGAATTGGGCAACAGGCAAAGCCTATGAGCGCCCTCTCCTTACAGTTATAAACAGTTTACACACATCATATTGAATTGAAGTAATGATAAAACATTTATATTATGTACATGAATATTGATATTTGCATGTCATTATTAATTTTTTGATAATTGTTGTACAAAAACTAGATTTTACAAAAAAATGGCAATTAAAATGATGCTGGTGGACAGAGCACATAGTAAAAGTATGTACTGGTATCATTCCACACAGCGAAGTCATGAGATAAACAAGTAAGTGTAATCTAGTTAAAGCGTCTTCTATCTTTAACGAATCTCTGAACCATCTCCAAGATACCTATATTCATATTGATATCGAGTCTTTGACATCCATAAAGAAAAGTCTGGGTATTTAATGGAATAATGTCATTAAAAGCAGAAATGGAGTTCAGGAGAATTTGCCTTTGATTAGTATACAGATACAGTATATTATACTTGTGACATAATTTAAAGAAATCACTAGTTTAAACACTATTTGAAAATTAAACATAATTGTTGTTTGTAATTTTGTACGTAAATATAACTTTCATTTAAACATACCGCGCATTATGGATTAGTGTTGCATGCTATCGTAAATAATATTTAAGATGCTTGCCAGTCGTTAAAACAACTTCCCCTACCATTGAATCACTAATGTATTGTTCCTCCGATCCTCAGAAATATCATAAACACTACCGTACTGACAAGTGTTGACCAGAAGAATACAACGAACAGAAACCAGTCAAATATGGCCGCTATCTCTGGCCAGGAGTACATCAAGATAGCTCTATTGTACTCCTCGCTATACTGCGGTAGAAGCATCATATTTGGAGATTCTTTTCTGTTCCGACAGCAGCAGTAGCCTCTCCAGCACGCCCCTCTCGCAAACAGTCTCCTGGTTATCTTATGAAGCCAGACGGGTACGGGATTTTCGGGGTCCTTGAAGTGGATACGGAGGACCAGTACCGACAACCCCACCGCCAGTACGCCCATGATCATGGTAAAGGCTAGGTACACGGCTGTAACATAAAATAGGTTCCTTATTATCACTTTTCATTGCCGTAGGCAGGTGATTGTATATGTTTACTATAATAACTTTCTGTTTGTAAATAAGATTACTACTTCAATGTCGTGTCTATCGGTGTTCAAATGATGATAGCCATTGTTTTACGTAATAAATGTGTAGTTATTCGTCTAAATTAAACTTTTCACCTTTTGTTATGCCTTCCCACATACAAACAAATCACGATTAAAGTACGTTTTTTTGGAATGTTAGTCGTGCCCCTGTGTGTAAACAGAACACGTTGGACGAGCATAAAACTATGACGACACTCACACAAAATCGACACACATATCGACGTGCTGGGCATACTGTCAGCGATCAGGGTCAGGAGCACAGCCAAGGCCAGTAACACAGTCACGGAGTACGACACCTTCTCTCCGGAATCCACCGGAAGTATGAAGACGAGGGTAACAAGAAATGACGTAATGAGGACAGGAAGTACAACGTTAGTGACGTAGTAGTCATAGCGGCGAGTGAGGATGACGACGAACTTGAGGAGTGAGAATTTCTTCACGTCAGTGGCTGTCGTGTCTGTGATTACTGACATCTCCACTCTGGAGGTGACGTACAACCACTCACCGTTTTCTCTGCGGAGACAGGTATGTCGACATTTTGACATATTATTAAGGAAATTATATTGATATGATGTTTAGAATGACTATATTGCTGATTATAACATTAATTTTTGATTAAAATCAAAATATAATTATGTTAATGGTAGCTTTAATCATTCCCTTAGAGCATATATCAGCAATTAGAAAATTCTAACCGGTTCAACTCTTGTATCATATTAGTTGTATCCTAAAAATTGTGTCGATGAATATTGAATGCAAAGAATGAAATTTACACAAGATCCTCGACGTTGATATCCTCCCACAGGTGGAAGAGGTCCAGTTCCGCCATCGTGTAAGCCCAGCTAGTGACGTCGATGGCACACTCCTGAGTATCAAAGGGGTAGTAGGTGGTGTCTATGGTACAGGAAGTGACGAATATCTGAGGCATTTCCCAGTCTACCTTCCCAGTGTCAGCCACACGGAACAATAGATTGTCGTCCTGTAGTATGGACACGTCGTCAACACTAAAAAATATGTTCGGTAGAAGTAAGGCAACATGAATGTAAGTGCCGAACAGATCGACTTGCCAGAGGGCAATGAGTGTAATATATGGTGTATGTATTCATACAGGCAGTATTGACCTTAGCTGGTAATAGGAAGTATAAACAAATTCATGGAACTGTTTGGAAAACAGCGTGTTACAGAAACCTCCATCTCTTTTGCTACAAACAATAAATACAAGGTTGATGAGAGATACAGAACCCAAACCAATTTAACATGTCTATCTGGCGTGATCCCTGAATTCTTTGTATCATTATTGTTTACAATATACAGAAGAATATTGCTCGTTCAATATTGTTTCTAACATTATTTCTAGTTTTTATTTATAGTAACATCAAGTTAACACATAAATAAAATAACAAGGAAATGAGTTAGTTTATACGATCATACTATTCACTAAGGAAAAACACGGATCATTTTGGAGATAGATATTGAATTCAAACAAAAAACAAAAAGCATTTGATTGGGATCATAAAGTCACTCAGATGTTACCAAAAATAAGTACGCTATATGAATATGAGGTAAATACCACATCATCTACACATAATGTATATTCTGTAGTGTTAACATCCAGGTACAAAATCGGAACATACGGTCGATAAGGAAATTAATTTGGCAAAGCAAAAGTCAGATGTAAGTGTAAAAGCAACAACAAGTACTCACGAATTGTCGATGAAGAGCTCAGGTTTCCAAACATCGTTGTCCGACGCATAAATGTGATCTACGTCATCGTAATTTGCCTTTGCCCACTCTAGTCGGTGATCATACCATTCCTAGATGGCAGCAAAAAAGGTGCATCAACTTTCAATAGCAACATTTCCAAAACGAAAGTAAATGAGTTTCAAATAAAAAATACCAACCGAATGTTTATTTTTCTATTTCTGAGTAATTGCAACAATACACACATGATTCAATTCCAACAATTATTTACAGGGTTTGTCCGTCGTAATAGCCGTTTACGTCTTCAAAACTGGCAAGTTATAGGATTATGAAGGAAAGACTGTTACTACTTCAATCTGTAAAATATGGAAATTGATAATGAAAGAATAAATTCTATTCTAAAGTAATTAAAAAATAAATTTGCTTCATCATTGTAATTTGTATGACAGATTCATGTATATGTTTTAATGCTTTTTTTGGAAGCTGAATATGTAAATGTGTGTTTACCACTGTCAGCCATCCGATCACAGACATGCTCTGGTCCACCATGCTCTGAAAGATATAACAATACTTTGGCATCATACGCTGATCTCTCTTCTCAAAAGCTAAGGATGAAAATACGAAGAGTGAACAAAACCGTTATTTGATCCCAAAATCGATAAAAATGGAGCAGATTATAAACACACGAGAAATGTATACAAGCATTTGAGTTGGGAAAAGTCTTCTGCGTCTGTGAATGTAGGTCAAATCAAACCACGTCCTCAAATTACGAATCGTGTTTAAATGATTATACTAGTAATGAGAAACATTGACCTTCGTATGAATGTTTTCCTACTGATATTTTGATGCTAGCCATCCATCTTGCCCATGGTATTCATCTTTTACATCTCTCAAAGACATTTCAAGATTTATTGATTAAACATGTGACAATATATTCTCAAACAATACTAAGCCCTGGTTTCGACCTAATACCAAACCATGGCTATGACGTTTTACTTACATCGGCAGTGACGTATACATTTTGCTCCAGCAGGTTTCGGGAAAAGATTAGGTCTGATGCATCCTATTGCATGTTTCGTTAGAGGCGACGTATGCCGAGTTCCCATCCCCGCAGAAAAGGAGTCATGCTTGGGTATAATGAAAAAACCCACGGGATTTGTAACGTTAACAGTTCATTTAGGGATAAAGGCCACTTCTACAAGCATATTATACAAAGGAACACACAATACCACATAGAGGATATACGTCTATAAAGGGTAACAATCACCATATCGCTAGTCAAGATGTATAGAGATATTAAACAAAGATAATTAAACTCACCAGATCGTTGATAGAGAGGAGATTAAGGCCCACCTTTGCTGTCATGTTCACGTCGGGTCTGACCATTCTGTTGTACACGTTCTTCTTAAACACTGTCTTACGGATGTCTAGCTCACCCCGAGATGACCAGCATGCAACGCAGCTTGCTACAATTAAAGTTGTGGTTATTAGCAGTCATATTGTTACTAGTACTAGATTATCCCGTTAACTGAATTAAGGTAGAACTAACATAAAGATCGTACGGAAAATAGATATATTCCGAGCTCAAAGAATATCGCTTAGCAAATAAATTTGTCATCAGTAATTAGCCGTCTAAACATCATTCCATTCCATGCTAACACTAAAGGTCTAAGTCTGTTTAACACACCACACTAACCGAGCTCCTCTCCTCTTCAAACGTTTAACCTTTTACCATTCAATTTCATTTTTAGTGTATTAAACTTTGTATATGTCCCTTAGTGTTGTTGTCAGGCCCGATATAAACTCATCGCTGTTGGGCCGTTAAGCAATCAACTAACTAAACTATACATTAACTTGTCTTCACTTACGAGCTTGAATTCCATGCTCAATACGTGACCGAATTATCCAGAGTGGACTCCATCAACCAGATGACTAGTCCGCGCAGTTGCCTTCTGCTCCCAAGACGTTTTGTATTTGTCTCTAAGTATGGTACTGGATACTATGATAGTCTCTTGTTGTGGAGTTGCTACCTCGGAAAAGGAAGCATATTTGCCCTTATCGCAACTTCGCAAGTTATATTGAAGCAAGGAAACAAATTATATAGCAGTCAGTCAAAATCTATTTAGCGGCCGATAACGTATTGAATCCAGAGCTTCTGTAGCTAGGTTGAAACAAAATCCTATTTTCATGAGTAACATCAACTTATGATGGAAATAAACAGGTGTTTTCCTATCCCTATGAAAAGATACGAAAGTAACGAACCACGTCCAACATTAGGAAATGTCTTGCTATTTTCTAGGGAAACCCCCATACTGAACTTGAGCTTTATGGGATCATTTGTTCTGTAGTGAACATTCGAACAGGTCATCCGTTCGTTAAAAATTCTGTTTTTTAGAAGGTTGGAAAAACATTGTTTTTCAAATTGATATATTTCGATACGGTGGATTAATGACGTTTTGTAACGGGACTAGATTTAACAACATAACTAGTCTTCCAATTTACATCAGGCGTAAAGACATTCATACAGGCAGCTTTGTACACCTAAACATGTATTTTTTCCATAAAACAAAGGCAGCTGTTACATCGATTTAGAAAGAGTTGATATGGATATTTAAACTTATCGAAGAAGTCCACGAAATACACAGATCATTCACGTTTGTTTCATTCTTTAGTTTCTCCCCATACATCGTGTAAATTAAATAGATACTTTTCGTTTGTAAAAAGGACTTTGAAACACATTTGCACACTCACTTATATTTCCACACTCTTCTCCATTCGTAAGCTCTATCTAGACGATTATGTACTTACTAAAATAACATTCTGACACCTTTAAACATTGTACTGATGTTTGCAAACATGAGAATGTTACAAAATATCAAAAAGATTGGGACTCGTTTCTAAAAACAGGGAAAGTTCCATCCTATGCCTTGGACACATATAAATTTATACTACACTAATCCGACATTCAAATAATGAGTAAACAAAGCTGAACGGCTACCTTGTATATAACATAACTTTATGCAATGACTGTATGTCTCTATGTCGACCTCTTTTTTGTCCTTGTCGTTAAAGTGTAGAAATGTGAAGAGCAAAACACTACAGATAGGCATAAACCATCTTGCACATCGCAGGTGCACGTGTTCATTACACTATAGAAATGGTCTTCAGCTAATTTTCCAAAAATCTTTTGAAAATTTGTAATAAAGGTACTAATTAGTAATTTGATATATCATTACCTTAACCAGATTAACATTTGCCATTTTCATAGTAATGTTATCAATACATACATACTTACCGTGCATAAGCAGGCAGACCAGACTCGACAGTCTATAATGCATTGTTGTAGATACATGCATGGTCTATTTCATTACATATACCACCCAGCAGACTATTAAGGAGATCTGGGAGAAGGCTAGATCTGAAAAAAAAAGATTTAACAAAAAATAGATAACACTGTGGTAACTTTATTTAAAGGCATTTCGAGACGAAAAGGGAAGATAGTCACCCAAGCATGCTCGTATTGTTACCATAGTCAAGGAACTTATACGGCAGAACAAATCCTGAACAGGGTAGTGGTATGGAAGTAGCTAATTGTGTAACAAATGTATAACTTAATCAACCGTCCATTGTTAATTGTATAACATGCTTAAGTTGTGAATGCTGTCGGTATGTAATGTACATGCGTAGTTCTTCGTTAACATGTATATGATATGAATCACGTGAACATCATTTAACTGAAACTGCATTAGGACTCATATTTCTCAGTTAACATCCAATTATTTCCGTAAGCTACCGCTATAATGAGGCAGTATCAACTGCCAGCCGTCTACCTCTTTATTGTCTCTCCTTGGAACGAACTATAAGCGCTTGCACCGGCCAGCCAGATTTGGTTTTCAGGTACCACATAACCGTTATGACTTTCGGTACAAAGGGGTTTAACTAGCTCCAACGGTACTTGATATAAACGAGAGCTGCTTTGGTCCCAAATTTGTCGTTATAAACGAGTGTGACTAAGGTCCGACGGGGTTCAGTGTAAACGGGCTGGACTAAGGTCCGACGGGGTTCAGTATAAACGATTGTGACTAAAGCCGACGGGGTTTAGTATAAACGAGTGCAACAAAGGTCCAACGGGGTTCTGCATAAACGACGGTGATTAAGGTCCGACAGGGTTCGGCATAAACGAGTGTTTACTAAGGTCCAACGGGGTTCAGTATAAACGAGTGTGACTAAGGTCCAAGGGGGTTCAGTATAAACGAGTGTGACTAAGGTCCAACGGGGTTCATTATAAACGAGTGTGAATAAGGTCCAACGGGGTTTAGTATAAACGAGTGTGACTAAGGTCCTACGGGGTTCAGTATAAACGAGTGTGACTAAGGTCCATCGGGGTTCAGTATAAACGAGTGTGACTAAGGTCCAACGGGGTTCGTTATTAATTAGTGCAACAAAATTCCAGCGGGGTTCATCATAAACGAGTGTTTACTACGGTCCAACGGAGTTGGTAATAAAAGAATGCAACAAAGGTCCAGCAGGGTTCATTAACAACGAGTGTGAACAAGATTCATCACGATTTGTTACAAATGAGTGTGACTAAGGTCCAACATGATCCGTTACAAACGAGTTTATTTTGTACCAGTATCGTCGTTATTAACATCGAACTAAACTGCTATGGCTATTAACAATGTAGTTATGTGTTTCTCTAAATTTGAGTTCATTTATGGATGGAATTAAGTCGTTGTGCATTCTCTCAACTGAATACACTCGTGCATTAAAAAGGAAAACATTGACCGATATCCCAACTTAACCAGTTGTGTATAAATATGTGTTTATTGCATCGGTGATGTCATCATGTTTTCATAACTTTTAGACATGTAATAGCACATTTTTGTCCATTGTCACGACACATGTAATTGTTTTGATGGTGTGAATCTTGAAGTATATAAATAACCTATATCAAGTTACATTTTCCTGATGTTCAACGATAATACAGAAACACGAGGTCAATGACCACGTGGGCTTGCGCATTTTTGACGCGTTTGCCTGCGTTTGTGCGATACTAAGAATACTGATTAGTGTTTACAGACGCAATATCTTTTTAGTTAGATTTGAGTTTTCACAGACTAGTTTTGTATGTTGGTTGTTGCCTTCATTCTATGAGAAATGAAGGATGAGGAGAAATAGGGTAATGGTGGTGGATGAGTATAGCCATGTGAGCTTCCGCTTACTTTTATTTTTTCTCTAAATATTTTCGTGCCCCATTCCTCTGTTCAATGACATTTCATTACTCCCTCCTCTACCTATATATCCGGACATTCCCGTCTCCCGATCTGCATATGTGTAGATATTCAGAATTAACAGCAAAAGCAAAAACTAAAATTGTAATGATCGAACGTTCAATCTTGAAAGTATTCCCGATTTATTTTGGGCCTTGTCGTGCCTGTGCAAATTATCAATCAATGTAATGTTTGTGTAGACTTGTTCGTCTTATTGGACTACGTGTCTTATTTGGTTAACACATATTAAGCCATGGCGATGCAATGCAGTTCGGTCGACTTTCCTTTGCAAGCACTACACCCTTTGCCAGCCTTGTTAACCTAAGTCCCCTTACCCAACACAGCGTCTCCGGTTTTTACATTCGTTGTCAGCACTGTCAACTTAACACCTTTATAAATATAATATTAATTTCAAAAACCTAGCAACAGAAGGATCTTGCTATGTGATACTTTAGCAATGCTAATGATCAGATCCCAATCGTTTTATGTAGCCTATAGCCCACGTGTGCTGTCAAGTATCGACAAGCTCTCCACATAGGGATCCCATGTTGTGATAGCAATTTTATATCTCAAAACGCACTTCTGTTATATCTGGAAATCGTGACAGCCACATGGATGCCGACCGATAATGAACAGTAATAAAGCGAACAGTAAATCTAATAAAGGGAGGTATGAAACCAAATAACAATCCTTTGAAGATTACGCTGCATAATGTGTATATTTCTGTAAACAAAATAAAATTAGTGTTGCATGTGAAATCGTCGTTTCTTTCGGTGGTTTTGGGTGATATTAATTAGAATGGGGATAAACCTACAGTATTCTGAAATTTGCGGCGGTATATCGTGAAAATACTGTCGCAAATATCCGTTTTACTAGCTCCGCGAAAACAGTAGGGTTTTACCCCTAAATATAAATAAGCGTTCATTGACCTATATGTACGTTTAAACATTTGTTCGTACATATATTTAATGGAATTTAGCTTATTAAGGAATGCGCCTGATGTGCTTTGAGATTTACGGTCGCGGTATTGATTTTTCCAAACTTTATACTACTACTTAACCTCAGAGCAAACTAAAGGAACACCTTTGCTTCTTATTATGAGGACCTTTTTTTTCCAAAAATAGGCGAATGGCCATATACTTCTATGGTTGTAAACATACTTCATGAAATAAGCGACAAAGTCGTCCATGGAATGTAACTAAAGATTTGTTTTTGTGAACAAAAACGTATGTCTCCCCTTTAGCAGTTTAAAAGTTACAGACCGGACAAGATATATTTGAAACTTTGCACTTATTTGACATTTTACCTCAAAGGTCAAGTTTAAGCAAAATTAGACACAGTGAGGAACTGTTGACATCACATTGGCGTACACTTTTAAATGTTTGAAACAATCAGACTTTTTTTTTACCTTTTCCCTTGAGATAATGGTCACAGTGAGATAATGACACTTCATTGCACATCATCTGTAGGTGATGCAATTGAACTGCATCTTTCATCAAAATATCTTAAATGGTTTGAAAGTTACAGAGAAGATGTTCCTGAAAAAAATCCACATATTGAGTCTTGGGGTCAAGGTCACATTGACCTAATGCCAGTGCAACGCATATCGTCTTTGTGTGATTCATGTATACTTGAATTTTACCTGTAACGGTTTTAAAGTTACGGCCCGGACAAGATCATATTAGAAGAACCAGGACCAGAACCAGATGAACCAGTACTATTACAATATGTCTCACTTCATTCGACATAATAAGTATGAAATCGTGAGAATGATTGAGTTCTTGGTTGACCACCACATTGTTCGTTGGCAATATTATTTAGCAGACCATAGGCATTCCTCTGGGAACAAACAATTCTGGCCGACCTGATTTTCTTTTCATATAAGGCTGAATATATTGAAGACCTTATCTGAACTGGGAAGGAAAATCTCGACCAAAACGCACGGCTTACCACTAAGCTGTACGATAAGCATGACGATTTCGTGAACATTCCTGTTCTTGATAGTAGCATGCTAAAATATCCGACCAACATACCCTGTCTCCTGCATAAACACACGCAAGCACGCATACACTACACACATGGAGGCACTTCCTTAAATGACCTTAGCTATTAAAAGGGCGTAAAACAAAATTAAACCAAACTAAACCATCCTACCTACGGTATTTACATATCTCAGCTGATTCTGTATTCAAGCGCATTCTCCGACACAGAGGACTTATATAGGCTTGCCTGTTGTCCAATCCATTTGTTTTCCAATCAATGAAATTTGTTGAAATGAAAAGAAATTCTCCGAACACCCAGGTGTCCGTGATAGATGTCGACTGCCGACAAACATACACCAGTTTTCAGAGTTTTCAGAGATGAAAGTAAAAAAAACATATTGGCAAGTTTAATGTCAGCCACAGTGATCTCATTTCGTTGAATATAAACATCCGCGAGATATTTTATTTTTTTATTTTCTCCTTTTGCAGTCAAATGCGAAAAATAACTACATATTTATAAGTGTAATAAATGTCATGTACTTTCCATCGATATTTCTTCATACAATGTATGTATCAGTGGAGATACATCTAGAAAAGGAATGAGTATATCTAACTTAAAACGAACGTTAAATACATGTTATATTGGGTGAATTATCAACTAACCAATTATTCACTACTGGGTCATTTCAATTACACCGACTTGGTACATCTGTAAATGGAGTGAATTGTGACGTCAGTATTCATAAGAAGGCCTTTTCACAGCTTGACGTCATTGGCCGTAAACAGAAAATTTGATATCGACACACGCAACTATATTAGTACTAGATTTCGGTTAAGTATTTTGTGTTGTCATTGAGATATGAGGACGGAGTATCAATACCGCATTTTCATGTGGAAACATGAATACTGAAAATTACATATAATTCAAAATATGTATCATAAAAGGGTGAGGATGGAGAGAGACTATTCGCCAAAAAGAAACATCAAACTATCTAATACATAGATTTAAACAATCTATTGTGTCAAACGTATGCGTTAAATTATATGTTTCTACTAAAACCAAAGTGAGAAAAAAACACATGAAAGGTGACACACATCAGCCGTTCGTCTATGACGGAATTTTGCAAAAGTAATGAAGATATGGTAATTGATAATGCTTACAAATTAATCTAATTGACAGTGTGATAATTCACGGCGTATTTACGTACCGGACTAGTCAGCAGGTAGGATGTTCAGCCGCCTGTATATCGTCTGTCGTCGTTTCGCGTCCAGAGGGTACAGTAAGTTTGCTAAACTAACCGCATCAGCTCAAACTTAAAAACTATCCTATTTTCGTAACATAACTTAATGTTATACGTTCACCGATGCGTGCTTTTTCATTATATGAATTTAATTTACTAACCGTACGCGTGAATTTAAAAGATAGAAAATTGAAGCGAAACGATAAATATCAGTATGGAGTTATACGCTAGGCAAGATAAGCTTACATCCCGTTTCCGAGTTGATATTGTTATTTGAAAATGATGATGACTGACCTTATTATTGTTGAGATGTTCCAATTAAAATATGGCTAATTTGTGGTTATGTTGAATTGTGTCTGCCAGCCATCTCCTTGTATGTGGCTAGGTAACATCTCTGGTTTCTGACGACCCCTTCGTCATGTCAACTGTGACCGGATACGAATTCTGGTGTGTAAGATCGCCTCAAACAGACAAGTGCTTATCTATCTGTTGTTTATCGCATTGACGACTATACAGTTATGCCCTGGAACATTTACAAATATCTAACGTATAACACGAACACAGGATTGAAATGGTACGGTACTGGGGTCAGTAATACAAATTAACATCATAGACATATAATTTGGATACACAAATTAAAACACACAATTTTCTCATAGGTTAGCTGTTGAGCTAGGAGATTACATCATGTTTCTATGTTATTGATATTCAATTCAATAAGTGTATTACTCATTTATAGTTACATTGAAACTTGAAGGTAAATAACAAAACAACAATTATGCAAAGAAACTGCAATAGTGAACAATTTATAAACTTACACAGAAGCAAGGCCCACATCCCTCAGTTCAAGTGACTGTTTTATGTATATATATTTGAACTAGATCATGCAATATCGTTTTTGAGAAATTAATTGGTTCTGTGACGCAATTCTTAATTTTTCACCTAATTTACAGATGTATAGCTGTTACATGTATATCAAGCGAATTTAATACCTAACCAGTTAAGGGCAATATGGTTCAGATGTAGGTGATAGGTTCTAGGCAAGTTTATCATAAAACACATTCTTCTTATTCACAACAGCTCACCATAGCTACATTGCCTGTTATGTTGACTGTGTTAACCTATACTGTATGTAGGGCTACAAAGGGTGCCCCTTTACCTGGCAAAGGTCGTTTACCCACAGAGTATTCAGAGGGCAATAAGGGGTCAGGAGTCTAATAGAAACACCCGTAAACGACTCCATGACTTTATTGTTTTGTGTATATACTGTAGGAGATCAATGGTGAAAGGGAGAATGTAGAATGTTGTGAAGTACATCAGAGAAAACAATGTGGAAATATGTCGGTAGTACCCGGGACTCAAGTTGCTGAAGTTAGTCAGGTCATATACTTTATACTAGATCAAATCCTCACCAGTGAGAGTAAAGAAGATAATACGAAATATCAACAGGTATGTAGAAAGTCGGGGAACAGTGATCATATGTCTTAACTTTCGGTTTGTGTATATTGTGTGTTAACGCAAGACTAAAGAAGAATCTCGTAAAGGAGATATCGGATCACAGTTATAATGCAGAAAACTACGAAGACAACGAAACAACCTCTAAAATACCAACATGAGAGTACTGGACAAGTGTTTTGGGGTCACTGAGATGAAGGAATGAACAAAACAAATCCCCAAATAATCACACATAAACAGGACGGTAATACGTCATAAAATACATAGTAAAAGTGCCTACCCTTTTAAAATGCACAAGAACTTTCATTTTAAGGGCAACCTTTTGACGCTCGAAATAGGATCTCTTGAATTATTAAAACAAACTTGAAACCGTTTTGGAAATGCAAACGATTAACAAAACTGGCATCAACCATACAAATATGTTGAAGTCTTCGGGTTAACTTATCACCTGCGACGACAGTTCAGAAACAGGTGAAAAACGACTCTACTTTAACAAAAGGATATATTCTATCCAGGAAATTGATATTACTGTAGACCATGTCTTAAAAGCCATTACCCGAAAAATTCAATTAAACTCCAGGACCTAAAACACCAGTAGCGAATTTGTAATAAAATTGACAGAGAATTTAAGGAATAACCACCACTGTACATAGTGTTTGATAACTATACAATATGATACCCCATAATAAATCACACCAGCACGTGAACTGGCGGTATGTCATGGTAATTAGAGGAGCAGTTTGGTTGCTGTTGGTAATTGTTTACTGTATGCTGTATTCTGAAGGTACATTGGAACACAAAGAGCTTATTAACTTCGGGTTGATTTATCATTCATCTGCCAGAAATGTTTCATAAAATTAAAAAGAATGCAACTATCCATATTTAATTTCAAAAATACATCATCAATAATATAGTTAGTGAAAAAAATCTTCACATAATGTGTTACCAATACGGAAAGCACTGTTTACATTAAAGATATGAAGTAATATTGAAACTCATCAAAAACATGTCTCGGGAAGCAGTCTTGATGCATCTTATCAGATATATCTACATTGTTAGGATCATCAAACTGTGTCGAACAAAATATTAAAGGAGATGCATTAAAGATTGAATATAAAGTCACTAGTGCATCAGCACAGGGGCAACGAAACGTTAGATATCTATAACCATCAACGAAGGGCTAAAAAACCTAGGCAAACACATAAAGAACTGTCACATAACACATTAAGAACTGTCACCGAAATGGCAGTCTAATATCCCTACCTGTGTCTTGAAATGTAGGATAAGTTCTTCGAAAAACATTTTAAAACAAAGGGACAAAACTCCATAAAAGGGTGTATCTCTATTTTACATATTTTATTCATATCCTCTTGATGTTAGGAGCTAACTACAATTTATATATTTCATTAGCATTCCCTTGACATGAGGGTTTGTGTATCAAGTGTATCAGTCATAAAGACACGGTACACTTCGAAAATTAGTCAAACAATGTATAAAAAGGGGGCATAGAATGTACTGCTCAAATTCGGGAGGAAACTTTAATATATATACAGTATGCTTCATTACAAATCCCATCCGTGTCAGTGTTATATTTACAGAGTGAATCATTAAGATAGTTGCAGTTTTTTTACGATGAGTTGTACTAGTACGAACAATGTTTTAAAATAAAGGGGAAAGTCACTGGTTGGTAGCGCAAATTTATTAGTTTAATTATCATCCTCTTAATGTGTATGAAGTATCATTTGAATCACTGCAGTACTTTTGCATGAGTAGAGTGCACCATGTTTTTAAACAAAGGGGCATAACTCCATACGTAGGGGAAAACGCCACTTTTGTCTCGTCTATTCGTGTTCTCTTATTTAAGTGTTACGTGTACCGAGTACTTGCTTGCTGCAGAGTCGCAGCTGTGTGGTGTCGCATTATCCTGAGACAGCAGTTGTCTATCACATTAATCACAATACGAAAGCGACATAAATCAATCTAACTACATAAACCGTACATAGTTCCTTGCATATGCGCTAACGAGCATAGCATCATAGCATCCGGGTCCTTAATCGTCTGGCAATAACTCTTCGTGGAACAAGAAATAAACCAATGGCCATTGTGTGTCCTAGTTTTGAAAAAAAGGCGAAACAGATCCCGGTAACTATAAACCGATTAAACTAAACCAGTGTTGAGCAGAACAACTAATTAGAGCTGAAAAGTATGGACTACATTGGGGAAAATCTGAACGCTGCTAAGGCATCCGAGTGTGGCATTCGTGCACTACCCAACTTCTCGAAGTACACGTTAACTTGACCTTAGATTTGGATAAAGAAAATGAGGTTGACGTAATAAAACATGGATCTTAATAGGGTCTATTACATGGTATCTACACTCTGCACTACAACAACTTCACTATAGTAAAGGTTTACATTGAGACGCTTGAAAAGTACAAGGAGAATCAGCTCACATGTTCTGGCAGGGTAAGAGACCTACGCTTTATAACCGCCATGTTAATCTAGGTCAAATGCAAGAAGTGTCTCAACCTTAAAGAAAGAAACGAGGTAGTGACAACGAAACAAAAGGAACACTTAGGAAAAAAAATAAAAAAAACCCAGCGACGTCCAAAACGCACAAGGAAATAGAATATTTCAAATGAGATATTGATGGTGACGATAACCTTTCCCTTAGATTTCAATAATATGCATCTCTTTAACCTTTCGTACTTATTTGTCTGTTAGCAGTCGATATCTGTCACGATTTTTTTGATATTTGGAGCAAGAAATTGAAAACTGCAAAAATTGCAACATTATGTCATAATGAAGAAAGAGAAAGTTCACGTAATGGAAAATGCCGCTGATCGTGCAGCTTGATAGTGAGCTGTCCATGTTGGTCATGTTGTAAGTATTGATCGAGGTGAGCGACATATGTAGACGAGTCTTTAGGGGCCTTGCTTTCAAGTTCAGGGGAATATGATCTCGGTGTAGTCAGTGAAGTCCCTACTATTAAGACATTTTGTCGAAATTTATGAACGAAAAATAAAAGGATCTGGCAAGGTTTCTGGTAACCGTCCTTATCAGCTCGTCAATGCATTCAGTCTAAGATGGAAACAAAGCAAAATGGCTTTAAGAGAATCACACTTTGTTTTTATAGGAATGCCAATGAAGTAAAATCCTGCCGCCGAAAAAAACCAAGGGCACTGTTAATCAGAAAATGTAGAGGAACCTTTATTGTAAGTGATTGTCACTGTGATGTTTTATTGTAAGTGAGTGTCACTGTGATGTTTTATTGTAAGTGATTGTCGCTGTGACGTTTTATTGTAAGTCAGTGTCACTGCGATGTTTTATTGTAAGTCAGTGTCACCGTGATGTTTTATTGTAAGTGATTGTCGCTGTGACGTTTTATTGTAAGTCAGTGTCACTGTGATGATTTATTGTAAGTGATTGTCACTGTGATATTTTATTGTAAGTAAGTGTCACTGTGATGTTTTATTGTGAGTGATTGCCACTGTGATGTTTTATTGTGAGTGTCACTGTGATGTTTTATTGTGAGTGATTGTCACTGTGATGTTTTATTGTGATTGTCACTGTGATGTTTTATTGTGAGTGAGTGTCACTGTGATGTTTTATTGTAAGTCATTGTCACTGTGATGTTTTATTGTAAGTCAATGTCACTGTGATGTTTATTGTAAGTCAGTGTCACTGTGATGTTTTATTGTAAGTGATTGTCACTGTGATGTTTTATTGTAAGTGATTGTTACTGTGATGTTTTATTGTAAGTGATTGTCGCTGTGATGTTTTATTGTAAGTCAGTGTCACTGTGATGTTTTATTGTAAGTCAGTGTCACTGTGATGTTTTATTGTAAGTAAGTGTCACTGTGATGTTTTATTGT
>NW_018406982.1:106551-145530 GCF_002113885.1 Mizuhopecten yessoensis | reverse complement strand
AGTGTCACTGTGATGTTTTATTGTAAGTCAGTGTCACTGTGATGTTTTATTGTAAGTGATTGTCACTGTTTATTGTAAGTCAGTGTCACTGTGATGTTTTGTTGTAAGTCAGTGTCACTGTGATGTTTTACAAGAAACATACTTTAGTGTCGTGCAGTTCAATAACGCAGGATTTGCATTTTTTTTTCACCTACATACTGTATTTAATATTTGATTGTATCAAAGATTTATGTGTTTCGCTTTAAATCAAGCATTACAAAAGTCGCAGATAATATCATATTATATAACATACTACTATTCGATAAATTATAAAAGAACGCATTAAAAACTAACGCCTTGGTGCTATCCATACTATTTTATGTATCTAAAGGCACCAAATCCAAGGTATGACGATGAATTGTGTAACTTCGCAATGTCAATGTCCAAGTAAGATGGGAAAACAAATGTGTACTTTTTCGTGTTAAGATGGCGATGAAAGATTCGAATTTAATTTTCACATTAAAGAGTTAGTTACGGTCCGTCGCTTCTTGCACATAGTGTAATGTTGTCGACACGGGCGGAGAGCTCCTGTGTACCGTACACGGACACTGTACCACTGGAAAGTACACTACATCTGAGTGATGATCATTGCATAATATAATAATCTACAACATGGAAAAAACACGGAATTATGTCTGTAGTTATACAGCCGAGGAAGTATCCTGTTCGTATCAATACATTCTCTGGTAACGATTTGACTGCATTAAAACACTGTTTCTGGTACCGGCTTAGGTGGTTCATATCAAAATAAGTTTGGTACTTTCTTTATCTGATCATGTCAACATATTTCCTGGAAATGTCCAGTATTTAAAGCACAGTATCAATAACCTTCATCATTCATTTTGATTTTGGGTTTTGGAACTAAGGTATGTGAGACGTTCCGTTGTTTAACTATTATCAAGATCGTAATACACACGTTCAGTTGTTGCACCATGAGTAACTAAACACATCACTATATGTATGAAGTTTTGTATTAGTCCGAGGATCGTTACGGCCAATATATTACTAGGATAGACATTAAATATATGCATGGGTTCATAAACACAGAATGATCATGATGATAATAGTGGCAAAGACGATGACTGCCGTGTTAACGAAGAAGGCGATCCAGTCCATGGCGTTAGCAACATCTGCCCACGTAGGGATCATCTCTGCAATATTATCGAGCATGACTGTCCCGGTGTCGGACGACAAGGGTTTGCGCTCGGAATCACCATTGACATTGACATGTTCAAACTTCTTTTCACTTTGATAAACAGTTGATCGAACTAAAAATCCGACATGCCTCCATATGAATTTTGCCCATCCCGGCCGTTCCTCGTTCGGGTCCTTCAGATAGAGGCGAAGAATAACGACAGAGCAGGCGACACAGAAGACTGACACACATAACGTCAGGGCGAGATAAAACGCTGAAAAAGTGATATCTAGAGTTGACAATGTGATACAAAGTTAAAAAATCAACACTGAGGGAGTTAGCTAACTAGCTGTAGCGATTGTTTTCTTACAAATAAACCTAACGAAAGTAACAAAATATATATGATAAAAACGGTTTAGAGTTGCAGAGCTTATTTACAAATTATTTACATAGCTGTTTTCGAAACAATGAGTCAGACAACAGAGGTATTTTATCAGTTTTATTAAAACTATGTAAAAACATATCGCATCTATGTTAAAGACTCTATTACCATATGCATATCGTAATTTTTAATACTTATTTTTTTTATATTGTTTGGTTTTAATAAATCCTGAGTGTAGCGCCGAGTCTATTAGTGGGAAGGAAGGTGTAAATTAAGGTGAAAAGTACTTTTGAGGGATGCCCTATTGCCAAGATTATTACGGTGTTTAGTACAACATGTTGTATTAACATTCAACACGTGTCAATTACTGTAAGTCAACAACAATTCAATACCGAGTGACCAAATAGACATTATATCTTTACAGCAACTTCCAATGCATACTTACACAACACTGATAGATGCAACGATGTGTGCGGCATGCTGTCCGCGATCATGGTCAGCAGAACCGCTAACGCCAGCAAAATGGTCAGTGCGTAGCCGATCTTCTCCCCCGAGTCGTTAGGGATCATGAAGACCAGTACATTTAATATGGCAGTCAATGTAACTGGAAGTATGATATTAGTCACATAAAAAGCCCTCTTTCGTTCTAGTTTCATAATGTATCTCAGCATTGCGTATTTCATTTGTCCAGATGGTGTTGTTTCGATAATGACGTCACGATCAACACTAGAACCGAGATAGGTCCATTCACCATTAGGACTGAAAAATAAAATAGCAATGCTTTAATTATTAGGTTTACTAGAATGCACTTATGCAATTTTTTTTATAACATTCAAGTGATAAGAATTAATCCTAATTAACATTTTGATATAAGCATTAGGAACCTTTGAACACCAATGACTGGTTATGTTGTAATCACGTGACTTGACAGGGTATCAGATGGATGTTAAATCGCTCACCTAAGTAGCCGGGCGTTGACTTCTGGCAACAGGTGCATGAGGTCCAGCTCTTCGATGGTGTATGCCCAACTAGTTAGCTCTAGGACACATGTCTGGGTGTCAAACGGAAATGACGTCACGTCGACATTACAGGTGATATGGAATATACGGGGATAGTCTAAGTCGACCCTCCCAGTATGAGTTACTCTGAGGAAGAGATTTTCATCGTAAAGAACTGACACGTCTTCCACTCTGAAATGATAATAACACAGTTATACATGTACTTAATATTTTGGATCTAAATGTTCCGGATCTAAAATATTCATCATAAACACGGTAAATGAATTATGTAGTGTTACATCACACAATCTTTAGGATATATATAGCATAGATATTTGAATATAACATGTGAGAATATATGCTTACAATTGAATTCAGTGTAATATATCACTGAGGTATTAATACGGTAGGGTGTGTTGAATCACACTAAAAATATCTTACACTAGCAAAGTATACTGCATGACGTAGATTGTAATAGCTGATTTGTTCAAATTAATAGGTGGTATGTTACATGTTAATGTTACACAGGCAGAAGATTTATATTAACGCTGTGGTGTATGGTTTTTGTGTAAATATTTTAGGAGCATGCTCTGTGAAAAGCACAACAAAAGCCAAAAAGAAGTATACTGAGCATAACTGATTTCCTTGTTGTCAATAACTTTTTTGCGCTCAGTAGCAGGATTGTTCAGCAGACTGTAGACACCCAAAGGGAACAAACTATGCCCCTCTTTTTGCCTAATTGGGTTTCTTTTCATACAAAACTGAGCTTTTTATGAGCTGACCATGACTGTTAACAAAAACCTAGCCAAATCTTTCAATTTCACATTCAGATATATCGACAACGTGCTGTCTTTGAATAACAATACATATAATAACAATACATATAATAACAATACATATAATGACAATACATATAATGACAATACATATAATGACAATACATATAATAACAATACATATAATGACCACATCGATCTTATAAACTCTCCTGAGATTTAACTCAAAATCACTACAGATTCTTCTTTCTTCGATATTTACTTGCAACATGACCAACATGGAAGGTGTACTACTAAGTTGTACGATAAAAGGGACGATGTCGACGTTCCGATCGTTAACTTTCTTGATAGTTACACCCCTGCACCCCTACTTACGAGGTTGTCATGTCGCAGTTGCAAAGATTATTACAAAAACTTACAACGCAAGGTTTTCAATAATGCATGTTGATGAAAACTATGTATAAGTTAAACGGTCACCATCAGTATCTCATATGGAAATATGCTGTATCTTTGTGTGATATGAACTTCGATCTTATTCACTATGCTCATCAGTGAGCCTTGTGTTGTATGTTTTAATGTTAACGTTGTGGTTAATGTTTTAGGTTGACGTTTTGATGTGTGTTTTTCTACTTTGCCATATGTAACGGACATGGTATATATCAATAGTAAAATCACATTTGTTTCTGTTTTGTCCTGCCTAACCTACAATTGTTGTTCGTTATAACCGGTTCAGGACCTACACGGGCTCAGTAGACACTGTAGTCTTTACACGTTATCCTAACAATCACCACAGTTTTATCTAGACAGTTAAGTAAGGTAGGGACAGCCATGCATATTCAATATGTTCATTCCGTACGGCTCAATATCTTTGACAATAATCTTATCCAAAATTCGGTTTAGAAAAATGCATTTTAATATTTATGTTCAATAGAGAAATTTGTTTCCTGTCCTTTCATCTTCGATAGCGTAGTTCTATTGATGCTATCGCATAAGACATTAACGTATGTGCAATAAAAAACCACTATGTAGGTATTCACGTATTGCCATCAATTACAATGTTACGGAAATGTAACGTTATTTAGATCTTGATAATTCTTCTGATTCAGATTGTCTGTATCCTGTTATTTCACAAATAAACCGTTCCCGATTTATCCCCTCTCAGATCAAAACCGCACTACCAAAGAGTCGTAGATGACAGATTTTGCTAATCTCGCAAATCTAAATAATGAAAGGAGAAGCTGCAGTTTGCGTGTACTTCTTGTGTTAAATACAAAGTATGTTTAAATACAATTCAGTAACGAGTAGAGGGGTCTTAGGGTCATGCCTTATCACACTGAAACCATGAACATAGCTGTTTCATATCATGCATGTACCACGTAGGCAAGGTAAGGACCCTTTTATTGATCAACAATGAGGAATTTGGACTACAGACCACGTTCGTGCCCCAATTAATGTTTTACTTCGTACTTTATGTAGCGCTGCTTGGCATAAATAATAAAACCACATTTTAAAGAATGATAGCAATAAGTCGCTTTGTCCGTCAATGCTTTCGCCTGCCTTCATATTTTAAACTTTCTATGTACATCACGACATGTATCTTCTCCGTAGAAGCTACTTGTTATACTCATCATGCAGATCGTATACAATTCCGTGTAAAACGTTCCCTATTGTGAGTTCACTGCCTTTTATATTTCTTAACTACATATTTACATTTGCATGGCATTGTCACTATATAGGCTATTTGAAAGCTGTGTCATTGATGTGGCTTAAAATACCATGCACCACGAGATATAATTCTTCGCGTATTAATACAACACCGACCGGAACTACAATATCCAATGTAAACAAACATGACGGCTGCTGAAATATCGCTGGACATCATGAGAAATGACAATGTAATTGTAATTGTGTAAAAGAAAAGTAAATATTAAAAAAAAAAACGTATTACAACAAAAACAAGACCAAGGTCTGCAATGTCGTACAAAATGCACATCGGTTTAAATAACCAATGCCGGCAATGGAAAAATGTTTAACACTCCTGCAATTTATCAAAAATCTCGTCTGTTACACTGAACTGATCCACAGGGATTCGTTACAAATGTCAGAAATACGTTATATATGTTATAGACCTATTGATATGAGTCACAGCACACATAAACATACACAAGGCATATGTGTCTTTCAGACTTCATTATCTAACACATTATCAATACAATTAATACATAGAGTATCGCACCATTTAATAAACCTAACGGCATATACTGTCGTCTGTTTCAAAAGTTACGTAAAACCAAATTAGGCAACATAGACATTATTCCATACAACATGACCTATGTTAACGGTAGGGTTGTTGCCTAATTATCGCTTCGCATGGTTATTTGTCTTCAAGCCAGAGCTGCAAGCCAACAACCTACGCTGCACCGTTTAAATAATTACATATAACGTATTTCACATTGGGGATTTTTTGGAGATATTAAAACAACGTTGTATGAAAGCTTTCACAATTTCAATAGAATGTCCTAATCGTATAACTATGTGATTTTTACATGGAATAAATCATTGATACTTGTCATTGCACCTGTCACAACATATGCTATTGCATGATTCAGTGATATTTAACTGGCAAGTCATCATAATCCATTGGACCTCAGCTCGATGCCTAAATTAGAACGTCAGAGGTTTTATTGAAATAACTGGTTGTGAGAACAAATACAATGTCTTTAGATAATAATGTTATACGTACGAGTTGTCGATGAAGAGTTCAGGGATCCAAATTTCGCCGAAAGTAGAATACACGTGATCTGCGTCATAGGTTGCATCAGGTGTCCATGACAACCGTTCGTCATTCCATTCCTTTAGCCAATGAAACAACAGACTTCCACTGATGATATGTTCAAATTCAATAACGAGTTATCATTAAATGATTCCGAGCAAAGGAATTGGATGAACAAATTATACATTTGTCACTGATAATAGTCTTCCGATGGCATATGTTCAAATATAAGGCAGGCTATTTAAGATTACGGAGAGGACAAAATAATGAGAGATAGCATATACTACAATGCCCGACCAAGTCGCAAAATATACACAAACAGCATTGCTACTTACCACTGTTAGCCAGCCCGTCACAGAGAATTGCTGCGCCGTGTTATCCTAAAATAGACATTGTTATAATGAATATTAACACGCAAAATATTATTCTTACTTTATAAAAATAGAAACATCTTGCACCTTTTTAGAAAAGTATTAAACACATTTTGCTAAGTAAAACTTAAACAAAAATACGACACCAACAACAAAATACTACAAATAGAAATTAATCAAGTGTATTGCATCCATTCTCCTTACAAAACCAAAATTGACGTTTTAACATATAAGATCATCGTTTAACTGAATACAATAACCAGGTCACAAGGTCACATTGACCTTATCAATAATGTGAGGATGAGGACAGCTATTACTGTCGTCTTACCACTTCAGTAAAGGTGAAGCTGCAGGAGTGACCTTGACATACACAATCAATGGATGAATCTTTTTCAGTGACCTTGACATTTACAAGTATTTTGTTCGTGTAGTTGAGTTGAATTGCTATTATTGAATCTGTTTGAGTTCCCATGAATTTACTATACGATTTAGGAGCTGTTTAGAGGTACAATGGTGTCACTAGTCTATGGTTAGTGTTCGAGCTGTATTCCTTACCAGTCCATTTATGGTAAGAATGCTGAGGCCAACCTTGGTCTGTACTGTCGCGTTTGGACGTACGAGGTAGTGGTACGTGTCTGTCTCTATGTAGTCCTGTCGTACGGCCATTTCTCCATTCGCTGACCAGCCTAATACTACAGGGCTACCTGTAAATGTGACCATAGCAATTGTATATAATGTATTCTTATTAACCATATCTTGAATGTTAATGTTATTGTGAAATCAACAAATACCTGACATCATCGTTGCCCCAGAATGGTCTCATTATATTCCATTACCATGGCCAGCAATGATCACAAAATGATACAATACGAAAAAAGCCAGTTGATGACTTGTTTGTGGGAGGTGGAGAATTTCGTATTACCTAAATCACTACTGTATAATGCAAAATTTGCGTTGAAGTTGTATTTTTTTTACCTTTTTAGCCTTCCCCTATATGAGGATGAATTTATCTTGAGAGCGGACATTAGTTCACAGCATAAGCATACTGTAGCAATTACATGTAAATGGGGAAATTAACACAATACCAATATTACCGGTTATTGATGATCATTTGAATGGTATACAGTATATCAGATTTAACACATGTATGACAACTCAATCAGAAGTAGGTATTTATTTATTAACTAAAACAAACGGTAAAGGAACATCATACTCTTAATCCATAATGACGAAGTTTAATTACATAGATTTAACAAAAACTACATATCATCTTAATAATCCGTGCTAATTTTCATACAAACAGGTATATATGTACGTGAATTAATTGTGAATGAAATTATAATACACATATACCAATACGTACCAAACTTATATGGTCATGTAAAATAAACCAGTACTTTCCATTTCACTTAACGATGGAGAAAATAGTACATGACATTATCTAGCATCAATTTGTTTTCAAATTTAATATAGGAAACCGACACTCGCAGGTATATGCAAATTTCGTATTTCCTTCCCACATTAAAAGAACACGAATGTCTTTGTTCACATCAATCTACATCTGGAAGTCTTCTGACCCTGTGTAATATCATATAAAGTCACTAGAAAACAAATCAATGCTCGACGTATTTACTGTTTCAAACAAAGCTGGCCCGTCTAAAAGCACATGTTTATGCATGTTTCACTTACAGTTTAATACAAACAAGTGTACCTTACCTGTCAATAACACGGATAGACAAACATACGCAATCTCCATTATAGCAGTCTAAACGGACAGGTGTGTCTACTGGGCATTCATGATGGTTTCCATTCCGTAAGTACAAACACCTGATGATGGTTTTTCTCCCAACTCCCTACAAAAGACAGCGTTCAGTCAGTTCGTGCCTCATCCACCGTCACTGTAAGTGAGTTACCTGTTATCACTGCACTGAAGCACACGTATACCACACAGTAATGCACCAATAAGACATCAAAGGAGACGAGCAGGCCCATCCAACCCTCTAATGAAAGAAAGTAAGCGAGTAATGCTGGTTCGTAATTCTATTTTGTTATATCCTTTTCGACTGCTTTGTCGTAAACATTAAATTATAGTATGTCTTTTCTAGCTTTGATGTGGTAAGTGGCATAATGTAAGTTATGTTATTGTGTAACGAAACGGCGAGTCGTACGTGTGAAAACAACCGAATGGAATTCAGAGACTAGATGACTAGTTTGTGGTTCGGAGTCAGCTATTGTCATGTAGTACTAGTCAAGACTGTTTACTCATAAAGTACAAATATTCTCGCAACTCAGACAGAGATATCCCCCGTCATACCCCTTGCTAGATTTTCCTATCTCGTCCGATCTGTCTTGTACCTTTATGTGACATTTCGCGGCATGTTTACACTGCGATGTATTCATCCGCGCGTTAACTGCTTAAAATTAATAATTTGCAGTATAAATGTTCTGTTTTGTCGCTATATGAATAGTTTTGATGTTGTTAGATATTTGAAGTTGTAGATAAAATATAATCTACACTTTGAAATACATTGTAATCTATGTAAGGACAGACTTCATTTTTACCCAGAAGCGTTGAAATGTAGCTTAAGTAGTGAAGAGGTCATTGCCATTTGAGGCCCAAGGCGGGATACAAAAACATGTACTTAGCAAATTAAATAGTTTTTCAAACTAAAAGGTCCGAGAAATAAAATCAATTACCTGTAATAGAGCAAGATCGGGTTATCTCAGCCTCCGGTTAAGATTCTGTAACATCCCAACCTCGGCTTACGCCTCGGTTGGGATTTTGATACAGAATCTTAACCCTCGACTGAGATAACCCGTTACAGGTAATAGATTTTATTAATCACAACATTAGCCTATAATGTCTTTAATACCTTAACAGTAAATAAGAAAATTAATCAAAATGATATATTTGCTGTCTATATATTTATATTCGAAAATTAAATAACTATACACAAACCATATCCCATTCTTGTAGCTAGCACAAAAAAAACCATCATACCCATTAGTCACAAATATACCATACCCAACTAAAACAAATAAATTATACCCTATTTTTAATAATATACTAAACATCACTACTACAAAATATATAATACTGCCTTATAACAAATATATCACACCCCACCACTACAAATATACATGTATACTACTCTACTATTTCAAATATATCATATCCCACTATGACAAATAACGCATACTCTATTAATACAAATAAATAATACCCCACTTTTACAAATATATTATACAACATTACTACAAATATTTAATACTCAACTGCCACAAATATACACGTATCATACCCCACTACTACAAAACATCATATCCCTTATGACATATATATAAAACCCTATTATTACAAATACATTATGCCTCCATATCCAAATTAATTATAACCCACTTTCACTAACAATTTATTTTCCCCCATCACATATTGGTCTTAAGTTCCGTCGAGGTAACCACGTAATATGGAGAGAAAAAAGAAATATAATGCAGCACAGTTACAATCAATTGTCTACACACCAACATCGTATACCTAGTTACAATCCATTGTCTACACACCACCATTTTGTACCCAGTTCCAATCCATTGTCTACACACCACCATTGTATACCCAGTTCCAATCCAGTGTCTACACAACACCATTGTATACCCAGTTACAATCCATTGTCTACACACCACCATTGTATACCCAGTTACAATCCATTGTCTACACAACACCATTGTATACCCAGTTACAATCCATTGTCTACACACCACCATTGTATACCCAGTTACAATCCAGTGTCTACACACCACCATTATATTCCATGTTACAATCCATCGTCTACACACCACCATTTTATACCCATTTACAATCCATTGTCTTCACAACACCATTGTATACCCAGTTACAATCCTTTGTCTACATACCACCATTGTATACCCAGTTACAATCCATTGTCTACACACCACCATTTTATACCCAGTTACAATCCATTGTCTACACAACACCATTGTATACCAACTTACAATCCATTGTCTACACACCACCATTATATTCCATGTTACAATCCATCGTCTACACACCACCATTTTATCCCCATTTACAATCCATTGTCTTCACAACACCATTGTATCCCCAGTTACAATCCATTGTCTACACAACACCATTGTATACCAACTTACAATCCATTGTCTACACACCACCATTTTGTACCCAGTTACAATGCATTGTCTACACAACACCATTTTATACCTAGTTACAATCCATTGTCTACACACCACCATTTTATACCCAGTTACAATCCATTGTCTACACATCACCATTTTATACCCAGTTACAATACATTGTCTCCACAACACCATTTTATACCCAGTTACAATCCATTGTCTACACAACACAATTTTATACCCAGTTACAATCCATTGTCTGCATACTACCATTAAATACCCAGTTACAATCCATTGCCTACACACCACCATTGTATATCCAGTTACAATCCATTGTCTACACATCACCATTGTATATCCAGTTACAATCCATTGACTACACAACACCCTTTTATACCCATTTACAATCCATTGTCTACACAACACCATTTTATAAATAATTGTATTTAACGTGTGGTCTTTATTAATATATAGAACAGACAATTCCAATGGATGGTTTTTGGCATCCAATATTACCATAATGACATCAACAAATGGACCATGACCTGCATAACTGTTATGAACACTTTTTGAATTAAGTAGGATTATATAGTGACAGTGTAATAAAAAGAAAGGGTATCACTTCGCCCAGACAAAAACCTGTATATCAGTGAAAGTAAAATAACGGTCTTGTAGTACATTGGTATAGGGATAGCTGATGAACGGTACACTAACAAGTAAAGCCATCCAATCAGAAAAGTTTGTGATGGCCTTAGATAGCCAAAGGATCTTTCACGGAGCAAGTGTTTGGAAACGCAATATTTCTACATACATATTTTTTATTCTAAAACTATTTAACACATTTTCACATTATGAAAAACGATAGAAGAAACAGCATGTAAATAGCATCGCTACATTTATCAAATAGAAGCATATCAAATAATAACAAAGACCGAAAATTAATTTCACTGTTTGGTTTTAATTAATTATATATACTGAGTAAGTTGTGGCGAATAATGGCCAAGTACTTCGACCTTACGACAGCTAGAAAGATGGAGGAAACTGGGACCAGGATATTCCCCCAAACTCAATAGCTGAAACTATTTGACTATAAATTTCAATAAGACTTAACTTACAAGTCTGTAAAAAATCAACAGCAATCTGTTGTCGAAGATAAAATCAGCTGCGACAGCCAAAAAGATGGAGGAAACTGGGACCAGGATATTCCCCCAAACTCAAAAGCTGACACTTTTGCATAAAAATTGTCCAAAGTCTCGAATTTGCACAACTGTAATGAACACATGGCAGCAGTCTTTTGTCCAGGAAAAAATCGTCCTGCACCTCCAACATAGTGGTCGAAGTCTTGACAAGTGGAAGGAACTTTCTGCGAATATATAACAGGCAGACACACAGCAGAAGGAAATCGTAAAATAATGGGAAGGGAGGGTGGGATTAAAAAGGCTTAAAGGTTTCTGAATACTCGTGATGGCTGCTCAAAGGAAATGGTAAAGAACGATAACTCTAAATTCCGAATAAAGGGAAATAACTCTCATGCTCAGAAACAAAGACGCAAATATCAGGAATATTGTACACAACATTTTTAAACTACTGAATATGGCGTATGTCTTCATATGATAAATTAAATTATATTTTAGGAATAATTTTTATTATCAAATAGAAGCATATCAAATAATAACAAAGACCGAAAATTAATTTCACTGTTTGGTTTTAATTAATTATATATACTGAGTAAGTTGTGGCGAATAATGGCCAAGTACTTCGACCTTACGACAGCTAGAAAGATGGAGGAAACTGGGACCAGGATATTCCCCCAAACTCAATAGCTGAAACTATTTGACTATAAATTTCAATAAGACTTAACTTACAAGTCTGTAAAAAATCAACAGCAATCTGTTGTCGAAGATAAAATCAGCTGCGACAGCCAAAAAGATGGAGGAAACTGGGACCAGGATATTCCCCCAAACTCAAAAGCTGACACTTTTGCATAAAAATTGTCCAAAGTCTCGAATTTGCACAACTGTAATGAACACATGGCAGCAGTCTTTTGTCCAGGAAAAAATCGTCCTGCACCTCCAACATAGTGGTCGAAGTCTTGACAAGTGGAAGGAACTTTCTGCGAATATATAACAGGCAGACACACAGCAGAAGGAAATCGTAAAATAATGGGAAGGGAGGGTGGGATTAAAAAGGCTTAAAGGTTTCTGAATACTCGTGATGGCTGCTCAAAGGAAATGGTAAAGAACGATAACTCTAAATTCCGAATAAAGGGAAATAACTCTCATGCTCAGAAACAAAGACGCAAATATCAGGAATATTGTACACAACATTTTTAAACTACTGAATATGGCGTATGTCTTCATATGATAAATTAAATTATATTTTAGGAATAATTTTTATTATCATCAAATGAGGAAATCATTTACATTTCACTAAGTTTGGTAATGTTTGATACCGGTATTTGGCTCGGATTTATTTCACACTTCCTTAAGTAGTGCTCGGTTTTAAAGTGAGTTCATAACTGTTCATTTTATTACTTCAGTGCACCTCCTGTGGACTTCCACATTTTATTTGGTACCGACACATTTCCATCGTCTGCTTGGATTTTGTTACACGTGTACTGTCATGAAATCGACACTACATATAAAAACAAACTAATTTATCAAGTCATAGTATGAACATTAGTATATTACAGTGGTAACATTACGAACGCATCCTCCTTCCATTGTTATTATAACCCCGTTCACTTACCGCAACCCCGTTCACTTACCGCTCAGTCATTTAGACTAAATACGTGTATGTTTTCCATCATAGAATTGCATTTATTTATTAAGTTTGCCATTAGTTACAGGTGAAGTTATTCAGTATATTGTAACATGTATAATGTTTATTACAGCAGCAACGAGCCACTCTTCGAATGTGTATCACTGTCAGCCACTGTCTATTGAGAGATTGGGCTATTCAATACCCACGTACGTATGGTCCGAGACTTCAGAGTTTGTCGATCAAAGTTCAGGGTTACAACCCCTTAACGTCTGTTTCTGAATATATTTTGATTAACTCTTGAAGGCTGATGTCCGCAATAGGATCTGCAGGGAAGACGCAACGCAACTTAGTTACCTATTACATCACAGTCATGGACTTTGGCACATAACACAACGTGTATTAATGATACAAAGGCAACGTATGTTATTACTGTTTCTTGAACAATGCAGTTTACTGATTTATAGCAAATGCTTACAATAAAAATTAAGATTTTAATTTGGGTAACAAATAGTGAGCACAAACTAGTAAGATTCACACGAATGACTGACCAACTCGACCTTCCAAGTACAATCTACATAGTGATCACGTTTGTTGTTAATTAATCATGTTTCTTTACAAAGCAGTGGGAAATTAAGTAACGAAATGAGTAGGCGTGTATGATTACCATGGGTAACTATTATAACGTCTAAAAGCGATTACATGAAAATACATATCTATGAGTTTTTATTGTGTTACAACGGGTTGAGATAGCAAAGTAATATAAAAATAATGACTTGTTACCATTTTGTTTTCATAAAAAAGGTGTTTAAGCATAAAAAAATATGTTTCCAATCACAATCATAATGAATGCCAACTGGGTGTGAAGAATTCCGTGATGGTAAAAAGTCCATAAATGTACCATGGCATCCATAGCTGATATGAATGCCATCTGAAGTCAGTAGGATTATACAGTGACAGCGCCTTAGAATACAAATGTAGATAAATATTTAATGAGAAATATGTTTTATTTTCGCTATGGGACAACATCTCGGTGAAGATAGATGGACATGTTACATTTAGCATGGTAGGAGAGAAGCTACTAAGCGGCCTCCTATTCATGGTAGGAGAAAAGCTACTAAGCGGCCTCCTATTCATTAAAATTGTCCAAACGTGAAAGTTGGTTGTGGCCCAAGATTTCCTAACTAACGCCTTTTGGCAAACAGTTCATGAATGACACCAATGACTGGTCAAAATCATACCCATTAGTCCATCACACTAAGGAACCCCATATACCACCAATACGCATTTAATTATTGCAAAGCTGTCACAGGTGCAAGGGTTGTGGGTATACTCCAGGCGGGAGTGTCGCAACGTCAAGGTGTATCTAGGGGAAAGTGCTGTGGTATACTCCAGGCGGGAGTGTCGCAACGGCAAGGTATATAGGGGAAAGGGTTGTGGGTATACTCCCGGCGGGAGTGTCGCAACGTCAAGGTGTATATGGGAAAGGGTTGTGGGTATACTCCAGGCGGGAGTGTTGCAACGTCAAGGTGTATATAGGGGAAAGGGTTGTGGGTATCCTCCAGGCGGGAGTGTCGCAACGTCAAGGTGTATCTAGGGGAAAGTGTTGTGGTATACTCCAGGCGGGAGTGTCGCAACGTCAAGTTGCGTGACAATTTGGTTGTAATTTGTTGGATCGTCTGTCTGTCCGTCCTCGACGCTTGGTCAGACAATCGGATATGGCTGTGGCACCTGCACCTTTGTCCTTCAAACGAGACCACGAGGACAGTTACGGTGGAGACCACGAGGACAGTTACGGTGTCGTGTTCTAGTGTCTTCACAAACTGTGCGGAACCATTTCGGATGTTCTAGAACGACGCGTTAGGCAGCGTCAAAATCAGCCGTCTGTCTTTCAGAAGCTGGCCTAAGCGAGGACTTACGAGACAAAATTCCCTTTCACTTAAACCTGTTTGACAAGTTCAATGAGACGATGCTGCAATGCTGTTTTCTATGCTCAAGGCCTGGCTTATTCATAATCCATGCTCAAGGTCTGGTTAATTCATAATCCAAAATTGTAACTAATGATTTTAGATAAAAAATCAATTGATTACAGAAAGCTATAGTTCTTTGTTTTCACCGCTTTTGTTTACATCTCAATCCTTAACAGACTAAATTAATTATTTGTTCCGTAACAGCACTGGTTTAAACTATCAATTTTGTCTGAAGTTATGTTCATGTAAATCAGTATATTATTTACGTGTATAACGTACTACATTTACTATAGCCACAAGTCGCTCTGTGAAGACGAAGTATTATAAGCTATTCCGTGGACCTTTTATCTACACATTTATACTCTTCATTGCCGATATACATATATATATATGTCCGAAACTGATAAGAGGAAAGACGCATAGACCTTCAATCGATTCCCGTAGATTCCGAATTTGACAGCTAAATGAAATATGTAATAATAAACAGTAAAACTGCGTCGGGACGTTTGTTTGAAGTCTAGATGTTTCGGTACCGAAGGATATGATGTTTTGGTACATTTTTGTAAAGACGAAAAATTAAATCAGCAAAACACAGGACACAAAAAAACAATGTACAAAATGGGTTTCCAATCGGTACAAGTGCCAAAATCTTAAAAAACATCGAACGACTTTTGGAAAATACTGAGAATTCTGTTCAATATTTTAATGTTTATTACTCGTGTACACCTGGTCATTTTCGCATCAATAGTAAAAGACTTTCTCTTTACAATACATTGTATTCAACACAAACGCTGAAAGTGTACACCACACGACTTGCAGGAACATCTGGGCACAATGATCAGGTGAGCCCCGTCGAGCAATTACAGCATCATTGTTACATACAAATGTGCCTGTAATAATCTAGACTTCCTATATTTTAATAGCAATGCCTTCCAAAAGCTTCTGTTTGAAAACGAATTTCACATAATTGCATCACAACCTTTATTCGTTGCTATTCCAAACATTATGATGTTAACATTTTAGAGTGAAATGCAGTTCAATTTAAAGAGTTATTTGGACGTGTGCGTCAGTGTCTAATATACAAGCCTGTGTATTTTATACAGCAACAGATGATGTCAGCAACATAACGGATATGCGTGTATGAGTCAGTCAATACAATAAAACAACTATCACTCTCAGTACCAATATCTGAACATCATGGCCTTCTTCAAGGACGAAAGTTAACGATGAATTTAAGTTACGTCTATTTTACTTGTTCGGTGTAGGTTTATAATGGGTAACTGTTATAACTTCAAAGGTGATTAATGTGAACGTGAATCTGTGAAGAGGCAGTAAAGAAATACAAAATAACGACAGGTAAAGATATAAAGATAGTATAGACTTGTACTACAATGCCTACACATGTGTTTTACACATTGACAACAATAACAATAATATTGCACTACAATGTAAGCTAGAATTTTACTGAATACTTGAAAACTTTGAAATCGGAAATAAAACATAAATGCATAAAAGCATTTCATAGTCCTTTTGTAGAAATAATTCCACTTCCTCATTAACTGGATGGGTACTCATAAAAAATAAAAACAGGTGAAAAGATAACATGATCAACACCAAGCTATATATGTGAAGCAGGACAATGATAGAATGATAATGAATACAGTTTGTAGTATAAATGCTTAACAAATCCTTTTGATTGTACTGTACCAATCAACTGTTTGGTATTCCGAGAAAAAAACCGACAAAGATAATTTGAAAGCATGCATTGTTTTGTGCCATTTACAAAACTAACAATTCAAAATATGTATTGGATAGAATAAAAAATTGACAGGTCTATATATGTATCAAGAAATACTCATCTTCACTGCTAATATGAAAGCCAGTATCAATCAAAACATTTTTTTTAAACTATCTTGTGCCTAAACACCATATACTTCCGATATAATACACAACAGTTGATTTCCATAGGGAAAAAACAATTGAGTAATTGTCACTCTCAGTCCCAATATGTCAGCCTCCTGGCCTTGTCGATCTTGCTTCTTCGGAGGAGGAGGTTTATTTTCATCTTCCGAAAAAGTAAAATGGACATTAATGGACTTAAATTCATCATTAACTTTCGACCAATGGGAATGAGGGTGACAATTCTTTTATTGTGTATATCTATGGCTATAAGAAATAATAATCATTGAACATGTAATGGTAACACTGCCCTCCAGCGACCCTAACTGCAGCCTCAAAATAAGAAAATAATAATTGTAGATTCGAAGACTGAATTAATCTTATACATACTAAAAGACATGTCCTACTCTTAACATAAATGACTGTCATGAAAAAAAAAATACGAACAAATGTTCAGATGATGACAAGGGAAAGAGTAATTATACTTATAAGTTAAATTGCACTTGGTCAAAAAACGGAAATAAATAAATATAAGAGACTATGTATGCTTTAACAAGTAATAACCTTCAAACCTGGCCTAGATTTTCCAAACAATCCTCAGCTTACGTTTAATTGTGGAAATTTAAGTTAAGGAACAAATCCTAATTATGGTGTCTTGTGAAACCGAAGCCTGTTATCAGGCACCATTATATAACATTACAGCACCTGTGATTTAAACTTACAAAACGTTAAACAATTATGAGAATACTGGCATTGAGCACAACTTAGGGCCTAAACCAGAAGTATTTTCTCACAAAGGCAGATGTACATTTTACCTATTTCAGGTTACCAAGTTTAACATTCATAATTCTCCTTATCAGAGCTTCTATGACTAATAACTGTACATAAGAAGCGAATGCGCCTGTCACTTGCCCTGTAACATCTAATTTTGAATCAAGACTAACTGTATAATGTTTAGTGGTTGAAGGAGCGATAGGAATGTTACAGACTCAACCCTGGAAATATCCAGCAAAGAAAGCATATATGTATATTGAAATACTTAAAGTAACGTTATATACATATCTACAGGCTGAGGAAATAAAACTATTGAAAAACAAAAGGAAAATGATTGGTGAATTGGCAAATATATCTAAGTAAACTTAATAGACAGGCTATCATGCTCTAAATATAATGGGGCATAGGACATGAAATAAATGTGTGTCACTCCCGACATTTCATATAAATGTACACAACTTGTATGAACGTATGTGGAAAAGCGTGGAGCCATGCTCCAAACAAACTTTGGAATAAAAATGAACGAAGGGCTATCATTCTATGGCACTAGAAGCAATTTTGTATGTGACATTCCGTGTTTGTAAGATACATGAGTAAAGCAAGTTTGGTGAATGTAGGTAATATTGTTGATGTTGATGCTATTGACAGCCAGACAGCCAGACAATGCCATAATATGATATATGTTCATCCTGTAGAAGGGCATTAGGAAGCAAGGTATATATATCTAGTCTTTCTTTTCATTATGATTCATATTTTCCAGGACAAAATCTTCATCAAGATCACATTGTGACTATGCCTTTTGAAGATTGCCTTGTTTGTTGGTGTCAGCTTTTACAGTTTTGTCATCCATGGGATTCAGGAACGCTTTTCCTGAGAAGTCGCTCACATTGGTACAGCTCAATATGGCTGAGTTAGGAACCTGTTCCAGAAAAGAAACACAAAGGTACAAATAAAACTATGATGCTATAAATTATATAGAATGTTCCAAAAGTCTTCAAAATCAGTATAGAACTTAACAAGTTTTACTTAAGTTATACACGATATTAGTTTTGAAATGTTTACAGCTTTTCAAATGTTCCACAAAATATAAATTGTTCCATATACAATAAAAGAGCGTTTAAAACTTCTATCATAAAATATACTGGAAATATAACCCTGATTTTATGAAACTATGTTTATAGATACTACCTTCACTGTTGGCGTGTATCTTGGGAAGGGTGCAGCCAGCCTCTCCACTGGGTTATTACTGGCCCGGTTGTAGGCCATGATGAGGGCCCAACGACGGTCATTACTGTCATTAGGGTCACTCATATGTAAGACGTTCGAATGAAAAAACAGGGCATCTCCTGGTTACAAAAGAAAATGTATCGATGAAAATAGCACAACCCCACAGATGAATGGTGTTCATAGTAAATCAAAGATTTTAATTCCATTCTATATATATTAGTCTTTTAGCTCAATGCTCATTCAAAAATAGTAAGCCATATCCCCTCAATTAAAAACCTATGTCTTCAATTTTCTTATAGAAATTTATTTTTGTAAAAACAGATGTCAGCATCCATATCAGTCGAGTATGGGAGTCTCCTACAGGAGAATGATTCTTAAATAAACTAAAATATACAAAAGATACAAATCAAGAAGCATTCCCACATCTAAAGGAATATCTAATAGATATACTTTTATTTTGTACTCGTTTACAATTACTAAGGACATCTTGAATTTAACTATATATATGTTGTCATTTATTACAATATCACATCATAATATGATGATATTATGATGATTAATTTTCTTTTGAGGAACTGTCGTAGCAAAGGGGAGGTAAATCTAAATTGTAACTCCATGTACATTCGTACATGTACGTTGTAGTGCCTTTTTTCAATAATTTTATAATAACCTGACCTTTATGGTTCCTAGGATAAAAACATACATAACTAGTTCTCTGATCACAACATGACATCACAGATTTTTCACAACTGTCAATACTGAATTACCACTATTTACTTTTAAGTGTCATATACTTGTAAACCTTGTGTCCCTACAAGGTATACATAAAGAAAGGAAGAATCGACCACCTACTTATGTACACTTTCTTGAAGACACATTGAGTATAATTTAACTCCTTTGATTCAGAGAGCAAGGGGAACAATAATAACAGCTGAATATTTTTTTCAATGGAATGATTCTGATGTTACTTTATGGCAAAGTATCTTTATTTGCCTTGCTATAATTTTAATGAGTCCTTTTCCATTTATTTTTTTTAAATATTTCACAAGATGTAGATATAACACTTCAATGTTGGATGTTAGAAGATTTGCTTTGTTTTCTTGATTTTCCCCAAGTTGGAGTTTTGTTGATGTTTTCATGGTTTTTTTCTGCCATAAAATAGATATATAGTATATCATAGACCAAAACAGAAAATGTATTGCAGTAAGTTTGATGTTAGGGGCTTAATATTTTGAAAAATTGACTGGACTTAATGGACCTCTGTGACATCACAGTCCCGCAAAACAGTGCTACAGAATCTTGACAAGGCCATAATGCCTATCTTCATAACATACACCACTGCCTTTGCTGCCCTTACTCCCAGAATATCTTACCTGCATCCATTTCCACGTGGGTGAGAGGCAATTGTTTACAGAGCTCTGCTACCCTGTCCAAGTCAGCTCCTGTCTGTCCCGATACCATCTTGTGTTCTATCCGACCGCACTTGTGAGAACCTGGCAAAATCTGTTGTTACGGGAAAAGATTAAGCTATAGTCAATAGTTCAATGTTGTACTAGAATATTTTGTGTGAAATATAGGATGAAAGGTTACAACGTGGCCAATTCCATATCCTACTCCATATCAACCCTCGATTTATACCAGCCTTCAGGCCTCCAGCTCCAGGCTGATATCTGGGGTCCCAGGTTGATACAGAGTTGGATATGTAAATGGCTATATTATAACTTCTAACCATATCAGTTTATACCAGCCTTCAGGCCTTCAGCTCCAGGCTGATATCTGGGGTCCCAGGTTGATAAGGAGTAGGATATGTAAATGGCTATATTATAACTTCTAACCATATCAGTTTATACCAGCCTTCAGGCCTCCAGCTCTAGGCTGATATCTGGGGTCCCAGGTTGATACAGAGTAGGATATGTAAATGGCTATATTATAACTTCTAACCATATCTGTGTTGCACCAACTTTGTTTACATTCAAAGCAACAGGTTTGATAAAGGACACATTTTTAGAAGCAATTATTCTCATTATTTAAAAAAAAACAAGTTTGATTAATTCACTTTGTAATATCCTTTCAAACTTTCAACAGATTAATGAAACTTGATGAAAGACACGTACTTGAAGACATCCATTAGCTTTAGTACACTTGTCAACTGCCACAAACACACTGAGGGCATCAGGGGTCAACAAGCCATTCTGATACCAGTATCTGGAAAACAAAAATGGTATTTCTTACATAAAATAGTAACAACTTTTTAAATGTATGCAATGTGCTGTCACTGCTTTGTAAAGCTAACTTGCAGAATAGCCCCCCACCCCCTACATTGCAACATAGCAGGGTAACACAGCTGATCCTATACTCCCTGTCTGAGAGTGACCTACCCATGGTCTTGGTGCCATTCCTGTTTGCTGCCTATTACAATATAGCAGGGTAACACAGCTGATTCTATACTGTCAGAGATACCTACCCAGTGTTGGTGCTGTTCCTGTTTACCCCCATTACAATATGGTAGGTTAACACAGCTGATTCTATACTGTCAGAGATGACCTACCAATAGTGTTGGTGCCATTCCTGTTTACCCCCATTACAATATAGTAGGTTAACACAGCTGATTTTATACTGTCAGAGATACCTACCCATAGTCCTGGTGCCATTCCTGTTTGCCACCTATTAATGGCTCCTTCATCATAAGCTTTGAGCTGTAATGGTACACCTCCCCTCCAAGTAGCTGAAAGAAATATAACAATATTCAGCTATAATTTTTTATCATATTCAATTCTTTTTTTTCTTTCAAATAAAATAGACATGCAAAGTATCTGCACAGAAACGCTTCTATTTAATAACTACCTGACTGTTCAGTGTGTAACCTAAACATGAAGACTTGAAGTAGTTTTAGGGATTATTCATGCTATTATCAGAATTATAAAGTTTTAATATTTTTGGCAAAACTTCAACTACATGTATAGCTAGCTCTTCATCTGGGAGTTTGTGATTTGAATCAAATTTCATTTATCAGAGCTATAAGTGCAACTATTACCTTTTCTGATGTGGTAACAATTTTTTCACAGCGGCAAATCATACCAGTGACATCACTTCCTGGTGCTCTCCACAGTACCATCTTTGGCATTCGACCCGAAGAATCAGGAATCTAGATTATTGTACATAAAAACTTGTGTTTTAATTCAACACATCTTCATAAAAAAATTGCATAAGGAAGAAATTCTTGGAGACTAATTTTGGCTTCATAACAATTAAGGGTCAGACAAACAATCTACATGTTTGACGGTACCACTTTAAAAAAAATAACTTTTGTAGTTATTTTAAAGTTAATTGAACCTGTATTAAGAAACCACCTGCAATAAGAGACCACATTATGGACTTTCTGTCGGTGGCCTCTGAATACAGGTTTGACTGTCATAGTGTTTTTGTGGGAAGAGAAGGAGGTGGGTATATACATAACAGGTTAAGTTTATTTTGAGCAGTACAGAGTGAAGTACAGAAACTTGATTGTCATTAAATAATCAGATAAAAAAATAAAGTAATCAAGTCTATGTAGAACTGTTATACCTACCCCATATCCATGTGTCAGTACCAAGTCTGAAGTCTATGTATAACTGTTATACCTACCCCATATCCATGTGTTGGTACAAGGTCTGAAGTCTATATAGAACTCTTATACCTACCCCATATCCATGTGTCGGTACAAGGTCTCAAGTCTATGTAGAACTGTTATACCTACACCATATCCATGTGTCAGTACCAGGTCTCAAGTCTATATAGAACTGTTATACCTTCCCCATATCCATGTGTCGGTACAAGGTCTCAAGTCTATGTAGAACTGTCATACCTACCCCATATCCATGTGTCAGTACCAGGTCTCAAGTCTATATAGAACTGTTATACCTACCCCATATCCATGTGTCGGTACAAGGTCTGAAGTCTATATAGAACTATTATACCTACCCCATATCCATGTGTCGGTACAAGGTCTCAAGTCTATGTAGAACTGTTATACCTACCCCATATCCATGTGTCGGTACAAGGTCTGAAGTCTATGTATAACTGTTATACCTACCCCATATCCATGTGTTGGTACAAGGTCTGAAGTCTATATAGAACTATTATACCTTCCCCATATCCATGTGTCAGTACCAGGGCTCAAGTCTATGTAGAACTGTTATACCTACCCCATATCCATGTGTCGAGACAAGGTCTGAATCTTCCAACACATGTTTCACCTTAGTCAGCTCTTCCTCACTTAGCAGTCCCCTTAATAATAACAGGAATTAGTTTCAGTGTATATTTCAATAATAAAAAAACACAAGTCATACACACCTGTATTTTAAGGGTAACAATAACAGAGACTTATAATTTTACAAAATATACTGCACATGTTATTTAACACACAAACATTTAAGCCTAGAAGTATAGAATGTAGACAATTATTTAAGTATCCTGTTGGAGAAAACAAAGGTTTCCCAAATCTGAACCACTGTAAACAGGAAACAAGAGGTTTGCTTTATCTTCAGACCAGTCCATTTAAATCATATTACAATATCAACAAATTTTTCCACTTAGATTTCTGTTATATTTCCAATACAACAGTTAAACAATAGTTACCTGACAAGAATGTATCCCTGCTCCTCAAATGCCTTCAGCATTTCCTCTGTAACTTCTAGGTCAGTGCCTTCCATCTTGAATTCTGGTAATGGAAATATTGCAGAAAACAAATGAAGTTGTTAATCTGCATGCTACAACATTCCTTATATGTGTACGCGTACTTCAACGAGAGGATAAGAAACCTTAAATACTGTACATGTGTAATTTAAACTTTCAGGATTACTTTATGGTTAATGATGATGGAATTGTTTTCTCCAAAAGTAAATTTCAGTTATGCATGCTTATAGTGTTGAACTTAACTCATCTGTTTTTCAATAACAGATCTGATAAGCAACGCAACACAGGTATAATTTATAGGATAATTGAAGATCCGAATGTGGATGCAGGCTCTGTGTATGCATCTTTTATCTGAGTGGTTGGTTTAATGATTACTGAGGTTTTTTTTTAACTTTCTGGTATTAAATGACAATGATTTTGTATATATGAGCAGCTACAAAATGACACCAGAATTCACTGACTTAGGTAAATTATACAACTAATTAATTCTGAATGAAGTTTAAAACTTTTCTAATGACCATTCTACATTATCTTTTATACATTTTCCTAACATGACCTCTTGTTTGGGACAGTTACTATTGTCGTATTGGATCAGATATATTTTCAGGTCATAATAATTTCACATCTAAACTTAAATGTTAGCAATTTTAATTTTCTTATACAGATCTTTTCAATCAAATAAGTTTTCTTATACATGTGTTTTAATAAACTTAAGCTCAAACTCGCAAGTTTGTAAGTGTTGGTTCAAGTTTGGTCACTTACATTGTATCTCAAGATTTTAATGTCCTTAATCTTCTTCTTGAACAAAAAATCCCTACAATTCTTTCTACCTTATCAATGAGGTCTATCACTTTGTACAATACAATGTAAGTGTACAAATTGATCAGGTTATTGAACTTTGTCTCATCCAGATGTTTAAATGTTCTCCGTGGGAAGAGTCCCACTATACTGTTACTAAGGTTCTACTATAATGCTGCTCACGGACAGCTGCTGGGCTATAAATGATGATGATTCAGCTATCAACAACCAATGATGAAATCTAACATCACTAATGTACACAACAGCGGTGATTTCTAACATCACTAATTATATAATGTACACAACAGCGGTGATTTCTAACATCACTAATGTACACAACAGCGGTGATTTCTAACATCACTAACGTACACAACAGGGGTGACTTCTAACATCACTAATGTACACAACAGCGGTGATTTCTTACATCACTAATGTACACAACAGCGGTGATTTCTGACATCACTAATGTACACAACAGCGGTGATTTCTAACATGCTTTACTCACCTTCTAGTTTGGCCATGATGATTTGACAGTAGTAGATTCTGAGACTGCAATGTTGAAAAAAGTGATGTGAACATAAGCTATTGTTGGATTTAATAGAGAAAAAGGGTAAGTATGACTAAACGTTTTGGTACTCTGTGGTTTTGGCAACTAAAAATAGGATGTTTCCGTACATTTTTGTACTTGACGAAAAATGTCGAAGAATCTAAAATTTATAAAATGTTTGTACCAGTGCAAAAATCTAACAATAAAATATTGAAATGACTTTTGGAAAATACTGAAAGGTCTGATTCAAGTACCGAAACAAAAGAGTACCAAAACAACTGTACCTCCAGGACTGATACAATGCAGTTTCTATAATACTGAAAATCTGAACACCTTTTTATCAGAAGCAGGTGTGCATAACTGTGACAAAACTAATAAGTGACATTAAAGCATGATTTTTTGAAGAAAAGAATGGAAAATGGCTTATTAACCTATCATCTGAACAATATACAGGGATGCAGATTACTTATATGCATTAAACTGCAATCACAGTTGCCCATGTTCATAGGAATTTAAATACAAAAATACCACCAGAGGCCAAAGGACTATTACAGAAAAATGGACCTAGGGGTTCTGCTATTTCTGTGTTTATTTGTGTATGGAACCCATGCAGGCAAGAGTTCTACAATCTACTATAGTAACATTATCGCGGCCAGAATTGAATACATCCCTAGTCTGACCACAGCAACTTTTGACACTGGTTTGACAAATTAATTAAGACATGTTGGGAGTGCTATATATCAGTTATATTTACCTCAAAGCAATCCCATTTTCCCCAACTAGTTTCAATAGGACCCTGTTCCCTGGTACATGTACAATGTTTTGTTGGGGGAAGTGTTTTTTTGTTCTCTGCCTGTTTCTGTACCCTGACCTTTAATGAGCATACCAAAATTTTGTTGATATCATTCTTTTTTGAATAGTGAAACTACATGTATCGAGTAGGTTTTACTATGACTTTTTAATTAGATTAGAATAATGTAGGTGTAGAAGATAAAACAGCTAAGAAAAGTGTTTTTTTATGTAATTTATTGATTCTTTTTATTCTTAGTAAAATGTCTCCTTTGCAAAACATACAACTAGGTAAATAAATTGGTTATTGTGTCAACCTAGAGTTCCGAGGTTATGGGTTTGAATCCTTGCCATGTACTTTTCTTTCTCATGTTACAGTGGTGCCTGTGACCAACTCTTGACCTGAACTGGAATTGGTTGTAAGTGTCATCTTCAAGCTTTAAGGGTGAGGACTTAAAAGAAGGAATGTAGTGGAACTAGGCTGGGTCCACAGGTACTTGTGGACATGAGTGTGATTTTTCCATTTAAAAGTTACGTAACAGACAAATAAATTATTGTATAACAATCGCATGCTTAATTTCAAAAGTGCAACCCACCTAATCAACATCAATCTGTGACTCGCAGATACTGATAAACAGCAAACTGATTTACGCAGTCATAGAATTTAGATTTTACACACCATAGATAAAAGGTCTATTCAATATAGATTTCTTATCGAACCAAAGAAAGTTTGATAGATTATAACTTGAACAAGAACAAATACTTCTATATTACGTATTGTTATTAAACATGAGAAAATGTTTGTTATAATAAAGGAAGTAAAATTATTGGTCAGAACATTGGTAACTGGTCACGCGATCTGCTGCAGTACCTCGTGACTAAAAAGGTTAGACCAGATCTTTCATTAATCGACATCATTCTGTGACTCGCAGATACTAATAACGTTTAAATAAACAATTTAATATTAATTTAATAATTTATAACAGCAAACTGAGATACTTAAAGTATTGTATAATAATCACATTTAAGTATTTATAAGGCTATTATTAATTAAGATACTAATTTGAAAAACCCGTAGATTGGCAATTATATAGTCTTATTTAGTGGTTTATTACCAGCTGATTACCGTTTCGCAAGTTATCTGTCTGCCAGTAGGCCCTAGTGTAAGTGGTCGTCGGTCAGCTGGTCACGCGATCTGCTGCAGTACCTCGTGACTAACTAAAGAAGATTCAAATCAAATCAGTTTCACTCGTACATGTTTCCTGGCTTTAAACATTTGTTTTTCAGGAACCTACTTAATGTGGCATTCACTTACAGGTGAGTTGACGTCAGGTAAAAAGGATATCGGGTGCAGCCGATCTTTCTTAGTCTGATTTGTTTTTGTTTTACAGGAAGTCAGGAAACGTTAGTAAAGATTAGGTTAGAGTAAGTATGCGTGCTATAGTTTCCGGATTTGTCTTTTTTCTCTATCGAACGCATCGGGCTTGATTGTAGCAGGTTAGACACGAAGGCCAACAGAAATATCATATTTGTTACATCAACTTTTCTCCCTTGATATTTATAAGCAAAAATTCACAAACTAAAAATATAAAATGATAACTCAATAAAACTGACTTAAAGTAACAGTTATATGTGCTTATAAAGACGGTGTAAACAAGAAATGACATTTTCTCAATCAATTATTTAAAAAGATAAGATTTAGTTTTGATGTATGTGGTTATAAGCCTGAAATGGTTATGTACCTATGACATGAAACAGATGAAGGGGAACACGCTGACGCATTTTATGATTCGTTCAACGGGAAGTAACTCAAAATATGGTGTCCAAATCTCACATTTGAGTTCGTGGTTTTATACAAAGGAAAATATGCGCAGGCGCGTAACAACCTATGTAGCAAAAAAGCCCGGGCTTACATATCATTTTAATAATAAAAAGGCGACAAAGGCAATATGATACAAAATATTACAAAATATTTGTAAAATAATGGGGGAAAATAATATTTTCTTGCTTTAAAATGGCCATTGAAACTGACGCCAGAATACGGGAGAACGCGTCTCAGGCGTTCTAGAAAACAAAAAATCTCCTGGGGGAGACCCCCACAACCCACATCGATGGGAAGGGGTAAGACCCCCTAGCTTTTGCTTATCTGTGACATTATATAGGTCTATTGAGAATTTCACATCATAGATACACGTAGTTAGATACATTCATTTTTCCCCGTCATGAACTTATACAGTATGTTTTTAAGAGTAGTCCTAGGTCTATCTTCAGTAGGGCTCCTGGATATATATGTAGATCTATACATATATCTAAACATCGATATAGGAGCTACCGTCATCTTATGTTCTGAGAAATGTTGATGATATAAAAAGGGTTTGGTGGACACAACAGCAAAATATCTGAAATTAATCTGTTTATATTGGCTCCGACATTTTAAATATCTAGTTAATTTAGATTCATCAGGAAAGAGATATAACGCAACGGATATTTTCGAGGAGTTCCAACAATCGACACATTTTTGGCGTAGTGAAAAAAAAGGAGAGCTGTCTTTCGCATTTGAAAAACATTTGAATTTTTGCGATGCAACCAAAAATTGTTGTCTGTAAAATAAATTAAAACACTCAAAAATGTATCTAAAAAGCCACCAGATGACACAACAGAGCTTCTAGATCTAAAAAAAAAAAAAAAAAAAAAGCCGGTAGGGCATGCCCCCGTACCCCCCTAGAATGGATTCGCGCCTTCGGTGCGACTTTCTGCATGCATATCGAAAAAGCACAGCTACGCGCCTGCCTCCCATACCCTCCCCCTCCTCGCGCTACGCGCTTCGGTGTGTTGCCTTCGGCAGAACATTTCATCATTGGGCTTACACATTGAAAACCCGTTTGTTACGCCCCTGATGCTATGCAACATGACGCCACCATGGAAAAAGACATCGCAAATTATTGTTGCCTGGCGTCATAGTTAGGAATTCTGATATTGACCAATGAAATCACGTCCAGGATGTTACTCACTAGTGGGTAAACAAAAATGTTTACCAACTCCTAGCAGGTTCATGCAGAGAGTTGGGAGTGAGGACAAGATACCAGATACAAGAATTTTTATTAGTCGTATATGTTGTAATGGAAACATTAGCTCTGTAGCGCTATTATTACGACAAACAAAGGTATAAAAACAGGATATATAAGTCAAGCAGAAAACAACAGGCATATAGCAAGGTTTATACACAAACAGACAAGAAAAAATTAAATCACAGCCATGCAGTAATTAAAAACAAACTTGGCACGTACAGAACAAAGTATACATAAAAATCTATATTAAAATTGATGCTGCACAAAAGATTCATGCCACATGCTCACAAACTAAGAAACCATGGTTCAGTATATACATAAATGTCAATATGGCATGAGTTAAAAATTGACCGAATATATGCTAATATAGCATAAATTAAAAGATGATTTGACAAGCATTGCGTAAGTCATACAATGCGTAAATAAGAGCACTAAGCAAAAAAAAAATGAAAGGAATTAGAAGCATAGAAGCATGGTATCACAAGACATGGTAAAAAACTAAGTATAGAAATGATAAAAAAGGTTGAAACAAAACAAGACTAGATACATATGGCGCAGGAACACAACTGGCCGTCCCAAGTGTACAGCAGTCTGCGAAAGCTCTGGACATTTTCTCCTTTCCTACGTTCATTCGGCAAACTGTTCCACACTTGGGCAGCCTCAAAACGAAAAGACTTTTTCCCATACCTTCTTGTGTTAACTCTTGGTACCTGACTGGTGTCCTCTTGCCTGAAATTATATTCAACATTATTTTTAACAATCAAATCATTTGAAAATTCTGGAGCTAACCCATTTAAAATGTTAAAAACTTCTGTAGCCATAGTCTTCATTCTAACAACGTGTAAAATGTGAGGTTGTTTCTGCATAAAATATCTATCACAGGTGAGATAAAATCGTTTTCAATAAAACGCAGAGCTCTTTCCTGCATCTTTTCCATCTTTCGAGTGTTGCTGGGGCTACAAAAATGTCAGGCTAGGGGGCAGTAATTAAAATTAGATGAAATAAAAGATTTAAAAATGGTGATCTTTCCCTTTTTGGTAAGACTATTTCCAATTCTTTTCAAAATAGCTAATTGTTTGGAGGCCTTTCTACATATCTCAGATACATGGTCATCACATTTCAATAAAGAGTCGATCTCCACACCTAGCAAAGTAACACTTTGTTTACATTCAAATAGTAAACATGTAGTGGTTGTAGGAGAAAAATAATTTGAACACAAAATGTAAAAACAAATATCAAGATGATGGGTACCCGGTACCAGCAGAATTGATGCGTTTGAACAGCCATTGGATACAGTTTGTAACATAATGGAGTGAGTCTTGTGTTTCCTCCCTCTAGACTGATCTGAAATTAAGACGGTTAATTAGGACGGAAAGGCGACATTGAAATTACTTTGTGGAGGCCAGTTCCCTTCTTGTTAAAAGTCTTGGCATAAATAGTTTTAAACTTTCTGTAAAGATTTCAGTTAGCATTTAAATCAAGCATAATTCAAATGGGAATTGGAAAGAATCGTATATTTGGTGAAAAGAATACAAAAGAGCTATGGTGGAAAACTGCCCGTATTTCCCTAAGTCGGCATTTTTGAAAATGGAAAAAAATATTGATGAGTAAATAATCTTTAGTAGCAAAAATGCATGGAATAGATATAAAACCAATTGAATATGAATTTTTGAACTGTTGAGATATTCGGTATTGTGAATATAATACTGGTAATATAGCCTTATTCACTATATCTATGAAAGTGACTTACAAAAATACTTTCAATACATTTTCCCATCCGAGGACCAACTTTTTGAACACACTTTTTGATTCCGTGATGTAATATGCAAAAACAAATCGTATGACGGAAAAGTTGTCCTCCTTTGGGAAAGTGCTCAAAATAATGACAAACTGGGTTGATCAAGTTTTTAAAACTGCGACAGATGTTTTTTGGGTTTTTCCAATTGTGTAGCGACCGGAAAATGTGAACAGTGTAGGTTCGAATCCACATTTAGATACATATTTTTATCTTCTTTTTTTTAAAATAATTAAGTGATAAATATTTTTCAAATCAATAGAACATTTTATTGATATTTTAATAGCATACCTATTGATTTATCTTCTATGGAATCATGTCAACAAAACCCTGTATACGTGTACAGTACAGCTACGCTTTGTAGTTGAGACATCGTTTTAAATATTTACGAATTGTTTTACCCTCCAATTGGCACTAGTATTTTTATTTATTATCTTAACGCAAACAAACGATGCCGAAATACAAAATATATGGGATTGTTGCGTCAGAATAAAAACAAAGGCAAAGCAAAAAATATGAAGTGTTATCATCGCCAAGATATTACCGAACATGCGGGAAAATTCATCGTCGAGGCCAGTGTCATTTGTTTTAAATGCAGGAAGACTGCAGCAAAACGTTAGGAGCGCAATATACGTGTACGACATGCTATTCGAAAACTATATGTAATTTTATCATTCCAAGGTAAAAGAAGAACAAAATCAAGATGTGTCTTTTTAAGAAAACATGTAACGGCATGACGTGGGCAGTAATAAAACTAAATCCTTTCAAACTTGTTGGTAATGATTGTACGATCTTGTGTTTTATACAGCATAACGCGAAATACGCATTTTGTTGAGTCTTAATCGTGAAACGCATGTATAAGTAGCAATGGCCTTGAATTCGTCTGTTTACAATAACCTATTCTTAGACACGGGATTCCGATAGAGCTACCTGTACAGAAATACAGTACCTGAGGACGCGTCATAACAGTGCACGGTTGGAAGCGCGCACTATAGCGTATCATAGCTTTGGGGAAATAGGCATAGCAACCCGCCATAGCTCTTTGTCAATGGTAACCTGGGGATTCAAGATGCGATTCAGGCTGTGATTGTGAAGAGAGGATGCCAAACCGGGAATATGGATAGTCTGATTGAGAGAATGTCGATGCGTATATTGAAATCGGGGAACGTTTGGACCAGTGTGAAATGTTTCATGGATTTTCAAAAGTGGGAAAGATTTCACTGCTAAAGGTAAGTTTTCTAATCCTGAACAATATATCAATGTGTTTCTATAAACCAAATCGATGAACGACCATATTTCTTTTGCAGGTTTTGGATCATACTACGCTGCAAAGTAGACACATTGATTGCGATGAATACGAATCTCACTGATAATTATTTTGTAACTTCCTTATTGGAGTTAGCCAAGAGACAAAACAATGTTCAAGCTACTATTAAGCTGTATGATAAGCGGGACGATTTCGAACTTTTGATCGTAAACTTCCCTTTCTTGATAGGTGTTTACATGTCGCATATGATTCAGTACGCAAGAGCTTGCTCCGAATATCACGACTTAATGAATGATGAATGTCGACTGCTGACGGAAAAACTTACAACACAGGGTGTCCACAGACGGAAAAACTTACAACACAGGGTGTCCACAGACGGAAAAACTTACAACACAGGATGTCCACAGACGGAAAAAACTTACAACACAGGGTGTCCACAGACGGAAAAACTTACAACACAGGGTGTCCACAGACTGAAAAATCTACAACACAGGCTGTCCACAAACGGAAAAATCTACAACACAGGGTGTCAACAGACGGAAAAATCTACAACACAGGGTTTCCACAGACGGAAAAACCTACAACACATGGTGTCCACAGACGGAAAAATCTACAACAACAACACAGGGTGTCCACAGACGGAAAACTTACACCACAGGGTGTCCACAGACGGAAAAACCGACAACACAGGGTGTCCACAAACGGAAAAATCTACAACACAGGGTGTCAACAGATGGAAAAACCGACAACACAGGGTGTCCACAGACGGAAAAACCGACAACACATCCACAGACGGAAAAACCTACAACACATGGTGTCCACAGACGGAAAAATCTACAAGACAGGGTGTCCACAGACGGAAAAACCTATAACACAGGGTGACCACAGACGGAAAAGTCTACAACACAGGGTGTCCACAGACGGAAAAACTTACAACACACGATTTCCACAGACGGAAAAAACTTACAACACAGGGTGTCAACAGACGGAAAAATCTACAACACAGGGTGTCAACAGACGGAAAAACCTACAACACAGGGAGTCCACAGTAGAAAAATCTACAACACAGGGGGTCCACTGACGGAAAAAATCTACAACACAGGGTGCCCACAGACGAAAAAACCGACAACACAGGGTGTCCACAGACGGAAAACTTACACCACAGGGTGTCCACAGACGGAAAAACCGACAACCCAGGGTGTCCACAGACGGAAAAATCTACACCACAGGGTGTCCACAGACGGAAAAACCTATAACACAGGGTGACCACAGACGGAAAAATCTACAACACAGGGCGTCCACAGACGGAAAAATCTCCAACACAGGGTGTCCACAGACGGAAAAAACTTACAACACAGGGTGTCAACAGACGGAAAAACCTACAACACAGGGTGGCCACAGACGGAAAAACCTACAACACAGAGTGTCCACAGACTGAAAAATCTACAACACAGGCTGTCCACAAACGGAAAAATCTACAACACAGGGTGTCACAGACGGAAAAACCTACAACACAGGGTGCCCACAGACGGAAAAATCTATAACACAGGGTGACCACAGACGGAAAAATCTACAACAAAGGGTGTCCACAGACGGAAAAACCGACAACACATCCACAGACGGAAAAACCTACAACACATGGTGGCCACAGACGGAAAAACTTACAACACAGGGTGTCCCCAGACGGAAAAACCTACAACACAGGGTGGCCACAGTAGAAAAATCTACAACACAGGGGGGCCACAGACGGAAAAAATCTACAACACATGGTGTCCACAGACGGAAAAACTTACAACACACGATTTCCACAGACGGAAAAAACTTACAACACAGGGTGTCAACAGACGGAAAAATCTAAAACACAGGGTGACCACAGACGGAAAAATCTACAACACAGGTTGTCCACAGACGGAAAAACCTCCAACACGGGGTGTCCACAGACGGAAAAATCTACACCACAGGGTGTCCACAGACGGAAAAATCTACAAGACAGGGTGTCCACAGACGGAAAAACCTATAACACAGGGTGACCACAGACGGAAAAATCTACAACACAGGTTGTCCACAGACGGAAAAACCTCCAACACGGGGTGTCCACAGACGGAAAAATCTACACCACAGGGTGTCCACAGACGGAAAAACCGACAACACATCCACAGACGGAAAAACCTACAACACATGGTGGCCACAGACGGAAAAACTTACAACACAGGGTGTCCACAGACGGAAGATACTCCAACACAGGGTGTCCACAGACGGAAAAACATACAACACAGGGTGTCCACAGACGGAAAACTTACAACACAGGGTGGCCACACACGGAAAAACCTACAACACAGGGTGTCTACAGACGGAAAAATCTACAACACAGGGTGTCAACAGATGGAAAAACCGACAACACAGGGTGTCCACAAACGGAAAAATCTACAACACAGGGTGTCAACAGACGGAAAAATCTAAAACACAGGGTGACCACAGACGGAAAAATCTACAACACAGTGTGTCCACAGACGGACAAACCTACAACACAGTGTGTCCACAGACGGAAAAACCTACAACACAGAGTGTCCACAGACTGAAAAATCTACAACCCAGGCTGTCCACAGACGGAAAAATCTACAACAACAACACAGGGTGTCCACAGACGGAAAACTTACAACACAGGGTGGCCACACACGGAAAAACCTACAACACAGGGTGTCCACCGACGGAAAAATCTACAACACAGGGTGTCAACAGACGGAAAAATCTAAAACACAGGGTGACCACAGACGGAAAAATCTACAACACAGGTTGTCCACAGACGGAAAAACCTCCAACACGGGGTGTCCACAGACGGAAAAATCTACAAAACAGGGTGTCCACAAACGGAAAAACCTACAACACAGGGTGTCCACAGACGGAAAAATCTATAACACAGGGTGACCACAGACGGAAAAATCTACAACACAGGGTGTCCACAGACGGAAAAATCTACAACACAGGGTGTCCACAGACGCAGGTTGATGAAGACTATTGACAAGTGTTATGGTCGCCATCAGGATGTCGCAGGGAAATATGCTCTTTCTTTGCGTGATCATCCTCGACTCTCCAGAGGCTACGCTCACTAACCCTGGGATATGTCGTGTAACGATACAATAGACTGGCTTTGAAGTCGGTTGTTGCTCATTTGTTATCTTCAAAGGCATCTACCTCGCGATTGGTCAGGTTTTTTTTAACCTGAGACCAATCAAATAGCCAGCCACGTGCCTTCAATTTTTCTACGACAGGTGTAGAGGGCGAAAGTGAGAGGAACTGCTGGAGTATTGAGGATGTTGTGTGATATGCAGGTCGATGTTTTTTTTTTCATTATGCTCATGAGAGTGCCTTATGGTTTTGTTGTCACTATTCAAGTTCTCGATGTGATCGCGTGTCATTACTTGGTTCGACTTAGAAGCAGAAGACGCGTTCAACCTTCCGAAAGACATTATTATTTTCAATTTATACTTTTGCATGGTACTCCACGAAATCTTATCTTTGTTCATATTTTGCCTCCGTTTTATCGATGTTTAATTCTAATCATGGTTTTGGTGACACTTCGGTTCCTCTTGGTGTTTTTTTCCTAATAAATTCCATACAGAGAATAAATACGAATTGTAGCTGCAGCATATTTACTGCTTAAACATTTGTACCTAATTACAAGCAGGGCATAAGACTGTATTACTGCTCTTATCATTTTATTTGTGGCAGGATTTCCCTTAACTTTATAAGACTTTAAATGAATGTAAGGTAGCTTTAGCGAGTTTTCGTTTCAGCATTTTACCCAGGATGAAGGTGTCTATTACTGTAAACAGAAATTGTCTTCGTTCTGGTGATCTCATATGTAGTAAGATTTAATTTAAACTTCATTGAAAGTTAAGTACAGAGGTAGCTTGAACGAATGTTAGTTTCAACGGTAGCCTATACAAGTTCATACTTTAACATTTTTGTATACATGCCAGGCCAAGATAATCGTTACGTCATTCATTTATCATCATCATCATTATTGTGGTCAGATTCTCAATTGATTTTTACAGCAGTTAAGTACCAATTAAATTGAATTAGCTTTAACGATTTATGGTATAAGCATTTCCATTAAAGGTTAAAAGTCATCTTTACGATTAAGAGTACAAAGAAAAATCTTTATTATTACTTTCATTCGTTTTTCGATTGTTTCAAATATAACCTACCAGTTCTAACAACAACTTTATGCATTAAAATGTATAACGCGAATGGATAAAGAAGATAATACATCTTCATGACAAGGACATTTTGTTTCTGATATCTAAAAATAAAAATATGGACATACTTTCTCTTTGAATGAAACTAATTTTAAGTTCATGAATCATTCGTACCTATTAATCACAAATTCTTGTTAATCAATTGAAATTATAGATATATGCAAGTTCATGTAGCATAACCAGTAAAATTGTGTGTGATGTTTTGATGACTAGTGCGATATATCTCTGTCACCTTCATCACACATGACCAGTAATGCGCAGGTACAATAAGGTGTTAATATACGCAAAATGACCATAGTGTTTAGTACTTGGTCATATATTTACTGTGCTCGGTAGTAAACAGCTATATACTGAAGTTTAGATATAAGATGACCGAGGTTTTGAAATGTACCGAATTACAAACAAACAATATGCCGACAACAGAACAAAGAAAAATTAAGCGGATACAAATGTACAGTACCATGACTACCATACTCCAAGACACAGCATATGAAAATCTTCAGACCAATCAAACTTATAAGTTTAAAGGACGCCTCATAGACATCTTGTCTAAAATAAATAAGAGACTAAGATTACTGAATCCAAACACCTACACCTGTACCGCACGGCACAGAACACCCCTATGTTCTACACCATGGCCCCCAAAAAAACTGTCCCCACCAAGCATCAATCTACATGTACATCTAGCATTGTTAGTGAGGCACATAAAGTAACATATGAAGGTGTTTCAGAGGATTCCACGGCTGCTATGAAGCACATGACTGAACTTTTTAATAGACTAGATACACGTCTTACCCACATTGAAAACCAAGTCATAAAGATTGATCAAGTCAAGAAGGATGTGACCTCGTTGACCTCTAAAGTCCATCAGTTAGATCATGAGGTGAAGAATATTGACGTTAAGTACAGGGAAATTCGCGATTCCTCGTCCAATGTTATCAGGCAGTCCAATGAAATGGAAAAGGGTGCCCAGGCCCTGAGTGATATGTATGACGATGTGAAGTCTTGTCTGGATCGAAACAACATTACTCTGGCCAATCTCAAAGCTGCTGATGACAAGAATGTAGTTGACACCACAAAAGTCATAGAAGAATTAACAGAGCTCCGTTCCGAGAGAACTAAGCTGAAGGATCTTGTCATAGACCTGCAATACAGGTCCATGAAGAACAACCTCATATTCCATGGACTACAAGGGGAAAATCCAGGGGAGGACACTGAGGCCAAACTGCGTGAAGTTCACAAGGACCTAGAACTTGTTCGAGACAGTTCTTCGAAACTGAAGGGTTCTGGATTTTGGATCAACGAACAATTTCCAGCGGAAATCGAGGACAGACGTCGCAAGTTGTACCCAGTGCTTAAGCACTACATAAGTGAAGGCTGTAGGGTTAAGTTGGTACGTGATCGGCTCTACGTTAATGGTAAGCTCTACCATGACGCCTCCTCGGAGGGCGTTACAGAGACAGTAGCTACATCTCGATTCACACAGAGAGAAGCTACCCAGCAGTCCTACCGTGATGCTTTGGACCGGACGCCGACTTCTGGTCAACGCCATTCCAAGCGTCAACGTCGATTCACAGCTACGCCTACGCACTCGCCTACATAGGGGTGTCGGGGGGTAACAATCAACGACAGTACCAATTGTGACCGGGCGAAACATGTGTCTGATACCGATATCAGAATTATTTCCTGGAACGTAAATGGTGGAATAGAACAAAAAATAAAGTTACTGAATTCCGCAATGTTATATTTAACTATGATATTATTTTTTTATCCGAGTGCTGGATTCCAAAAGGCTTTGAGGTAGAACTTGAGGACTTTCACGCAGTTGTTGTACCAAGGAAATTAACACGCTGTACACAAGGTGGTGGATTGGTGTTACTAATACGTAATACTATTTTTAAATTTGTAAATGTAGGTAATGTTTTGTTTGATACAATTATACCGGTTACTCTTGACCAGGATTTGACCAGTTGTACTGACAACCTAATACTGTTATTTACATATATTCCACCTAGTTCATCTCGTTTTTATGAACAATATGATTGTGATATTTTTTCAATTCTAGAAAACGTTATAAGTGAATATTCTGAATCCAGAAATGTAATGGTTATAGGTGATTTAAACAGTCGTACCCGTAATACAGATGATTTTATTTCATTCGACAATTTATATGGCGGTATACAGTCTCATATTGAATCCATTTTTAACTACTTAAGTGACACTGATGAAGAAAGGCTTCTGCCGATCAGAACAAACCCTGATCCAGGAGTCAACGAATTTGGTACAAGATTATTAAACCTATGTAAATCCTCGGGTCTAAGAATTTTAAATGGTAGAGACCTAGCCAATCTATCTAGTGATTTTACTTTCTGTGGTGCAAATGGAATGAGTGTTATTGATTATGTATTAATGCCATTTAGTATGTTTTCTGTTGTTAAAAAATTCATGGTTTGCGAATTTGTTGAATTTTCCGACCATGCTCCATTGCACATTGAAATACACTGTAATTTAGGAGGTGGTGATGAG
>NW_018406982.1:96933-104152 GCF_002113885.1 Mizuhopecten yessoensis | reverse complement strand
TGTGTGTGTGTATCATATTGTATGTTGTCTCTGTATTGTTTTGTATATATGTTATGACTGATAAGTCAACCGACTTAAAGTAATAAAGAACTTGAACTTGAACTTGAAATGTACAACCAGGATCCAAGCACAGGAGGGAACCCAGTGAGACCTGCTGTGGACTATACTGGTTAAATTGGTTACGGTGTTTTCCGGTCTCTAACAAACACCGTTAGACAGTTAGTGGGTAAATCAGAATACCATGTCAAGAATTCGGAGCGTATGTCCATGACTATGGTTTAAAAAGAAGAAGAAATATATTTATATAATGTGTTTTCCTCTGTAAACCAACGCACCCATTGACGATGTACTTATAGTTACTGTGTTCGGAGCCATTGACGATGTACTTATGGTTACTGTGTTCGGAGCCATTTACGATGTACTTATAGTTACTGTATTCGGAGCCATTTACGATGTACTTATAGTTACTGTGTTCGGATCCATTGACGATGTACTTATGGTTACTGTGTTCGGAGCCATTGGCGATGAACTTATAGTTACTGTGTTCGGAGCCATTGACGATGTACTTACAGTAACTGTATTCGGATCCATTGACGATGTACTTATAGTTACTGTATTCGGAGCCATTGACGATGTACTTATAGTTACTGTTTTCGGAGCCATTGGCGATGTACTTATAGTTACTGTGTTCGGAGCCATTGACCATGTACTTATAGTTACTGTGTTCGGAGCCATTGACGATGTACTTATAATTACTGTATTCGGAGCCATTGACGATATACTTATACTTACTGTGTTCGGAGCCATTGACGATGTACTTATAGTTACTGTGTTCGGAGCCATTGACGATGTACTTATAGTTACTGTGTTCGGAGCCATTGACGATGTACTTATAGTTACTGTGTTCGGAGCCATTGACGATGTACTTATAGTTACTGTGTTCGGAGCCATTGACGATGTACTTATAGTTACTGTGTTCGGAGCCATTGACGATGTACTTATAGTTACTGTGTTCGGAGCCATTGACGATGTACTTATAGTTACTGTGTTCGGAGCCATTGACGATGTACTTATAGTTACTGTGTTCGGAGCCATTGACGATGTACTTATAGTTACTGTGTTCGGAGCCATTGACGATGTACTTATAGTTACTGTGTTCGGAGCCATTGACGATGTACTTATAGTTACTGTGTTCGGAGCCATTGACGATGTACTTATAGTTACTGTGTTCGGAGCCATTGACGATGTACTTATAGTTACTGTGTTCGGAGCCATTGACGATGTACTTATAGTTACTGTGTTCGGAGCCATTGACGATGTACTTATAGTTACTGTGTTCGGAGCCATTGACGATGTACTTATAGTTACTGTGTTCGGAGCCATTGACGATGTACTTATAGTTACTGTGTTCGGAGCCATTGACGATGTACTTATAGTTACTGTGTTCGGAGCCATTGACGATGTACTTATAGTTACTGTGTTCGGAGCCATTGACGATGTACTTATAGTTACTGTGTTCGGAGCCATTGACGATGTACTTATAGTTACTGTGTTCGGAGCCATTGACGATGTACTTATAGTTACTGTGTTCGGAGCCATTGACGATGTACTTATAGTTACTGTGTTCGGAGCCATTGACGATGTACTTATAGTTACTGTGTTCGGAGCCATTGACGATGTACTTATAGTTACTGTGTTCGGAGCCATTGACGATGTACTTATAGTTACTGTGTTCGGAGCCATTGACGATGTACTTATAGTTACTGTGTTCGGAGCCATTGACGATGTACTTATAGTTACTGTGTTCGGAGCCATTGACGATGTACTTATAGTTACTGTGTTCGGAGCCATTGACGATGTACTTATAGTTACTGTGTTCGGAGCCATTGACGATGTACTTATAGTTACTGTGTTCGGAGCCATTGACGATGTACTTATAGTTACTGTGTTCGGAGCCATTGACGATGTACTTATAGTTACTGTGTTCGGAGCCATTGACGATGTACTTATAGTTACTGTGTTCGGAGCCATTGACGATGTACTTATAGTTACTGTGTTCGGAGCCATTGACGATGTACTTATAGTTACTGTGTTCGGAGCCATTGACGATGTACTTATAGTTACTGTGTTCGGAGCCATTGACGATGTACTTATAGTTACTGTGTTCGGAGCCATTGACGATGTACTTATAGTTACTGTGTTCGGACCCATTGAGAGGTTTTCCAGATACTGATGTAAGAGCAAACATTTCCAGATCCAGAATATCGTGGGATTTGTGATGACAACAACGAATTTTAGATTTTTAGAGACCACAACTTCGGTACAGGTATGGACAGTCCAGTGGCTCACAATGTGGACAATCTGCTGGTTCCTAGAAGTCTGGAACAGGACGCATTAGCCCGTGCACCATTAACTTCAACTTCATCAGGGTACTCTAAAATGTTCAATATTCTGAATATTGTTTATAGGCCTCAGAAAGATCGGTTAAAAACAAGTATTTTTATTTTATTTTTATTTTGTTTTAGAACTATATGATAAAAACAACATGTACGCTTAGAATTTGTGAGAGAGGAGATTTGCCTTCAGTGTTGAGAGGTCTGCACTGTCGGCGATGAAGGTTGGGAGGCTGTTCCAGGTACGAATTGCTCTAGGAAAAAATGAATTTGCATGATAATTTGTGGAGCTGTGTGGAATCTGGAATTAGTGTTGTCGGGTTTGCTGGAGAATTTGGAGGTTGCCATCTGTATATAGTAATATGGTGGGGGTCATTTTACGGCGTTGTTCAAGGGATTGCCAGTTCAGGGTTTTGAACATTTCTGTAACGCTACTGGTGTAGTTATAGCGCCCAAGTGTGTACCTGACGGCTCTTCACCATTTCAACCTTATGGGTAAGATTTGCCTGCCATGGATCCCAGATGGGGCTACAGTATTCAATGTGTTTTCAAATTATAAGCTACAGTAATTCTTTTGTTTTTACATTGGTGGTTTTAATGTTTCTCCGAATAAATCTTAGGGATGCATTGGCCTTGTAAGTAATGTTATTAAAGTTTCAAGTTTTATTTTACGCTCATGACCCACGAGGTGTGTTACAAGAGGTCAACATTTTAATACATTTCAATTACATAGCAAAGTGAGTACAGATTGTTTATACAACATGTAAATATATAATACTACAGAATAATAGCACTGCATTTATCTTATGTCACTTAAAGCCTAATTGTTTTCTCTAGAAAACGACTTATTTTAGGTAAAACATGTAAATTACAAATAGAAATAATTCCTTTTAGCTTAAAATTGCTGGGGTTTGTAGTGTAATAGTTATGGATATATATTTTTCTTATTGATGATATATAAGTATTTTGGCACTTAAACAAATAATGTGGTTCATCACCTATACCTATTTGACATAAAGGGCATATTCTATCTGATTTTGGAGTTGCATTCCAGCGTCCAGTCTCTATTGGAAAATCTATATTAGACGTGCGGAATTCACAAATAATTTTCCTATCTTTTTCATTATGTTTTGTTAGATATGATTCATACTGAAAGTTTGTATCAAATATGGAGAAGAATTTACCACGAGAAGAGTTTTCTATCTCTTGGAACCATTTCCGTATAAATTGATCTTTTAACCGCTGTTAAACTACAGCTTTGAAATGATTTCTATTCATAGTACATGTATTTTGAAAAATCCACAAACTGCTAAAACCTAACTTGTTTAATATATCTTTTCTGTAATTATTCCATTTAAAATGCATTTGTTCATTTGATTGTGAAACAACATATGCCATTTTGTATATCAGACTGGATATCTTGCTCCCGCCAGTTAATAACTTAAACCAGAACATGATTATTCTTCTCTTGATTTCTATTTCCAGAGGATATCTTCCGGTTTCTCCATAAATCATGTAATTCGGAGTAGAATATTTCACATTCATGATTCTTTTACAAAATTGCAAATGCATTCTTTCTATGATAATACTGTTTTCGGATCCCCATATCTCACAAGCATACAATAGGATCGGTGAAACAAGAGAATCAAATAACTTAAGTTGCAAATCAACAGACAATGGAATATTTCTTATTTTCTTGTACAATGCATATAGTGCCTTTTTTGCTTGTTCGGTTATTTTTGTTTTTGCTTTACTAAATGTACCATCATATTGATGTGGGTGTTCCGTGAATAGTTTTTAGTAATAGTTAAGCCCAGGTATTTAGCCGAACCTACTTGCTATAGAATTTGTCCAAGGAGAATGTACTTAAATTTGTGTGTCAGTCTTTTCTTTCCTTCTTTTTAACAAAGGACCAGAACTGTTTACTTGGTTTGGCCTTGTCGATATTTTCAGAGTCGTTCATTACAGTCGATTCCACATATGCCCAGTTACTTTGCCGTAGTTTTCTTTGAATTTCTGTTTGGAGAAATTTCATTTCCTGATGTAGGTTTGATTGGTGTGCCAAGGAAGTGCTCTTAATTTCCTTATAAAGTTTGTCACGTTTTCTGATAAATATTTTTATATTTTTATTTATCCAGGGCAGGTTATCCTTTGATTTGGTCATTTTTGTTGGAACATGTAATTGGATAATACTATCAAGTTTAGTTTTCATGATTGACCATTTTTCTTCTGTTGTGTGGACGACAGGTATATAGTAGTGAAAGAAATTAGGTCAGTCTTAATGGCATCCCAGTCAGCTTTATTGTATAGCTTTATTTGACGTGGTTTCCGTTGTCGGCCAAAAGTGACAAAGATTTCATGAAAAAAATATGTCGTGATCAGCAGTTCCAAGACTTGGTAGGGTTCTAGTTTCGTGGACAAGAGATGGCTGATTGAGAAAGAAGAGATCCAGTGTATTCTCTTTACGAGTAGGTATTTTTACAACTTCAAGGTTGTGATTTTCTATGATGGTAAGGAAGTCAGAATTAAGTGCAGTATTGCAATTGTTTTTATAGCGTTGTTGTTGCCAGTCATACTTAGGGAGATTAAAGTCACCAAGTAGCCACGTGTGGGCATTTCTAGGGACACGTTGGAGGGACAGGTCCAGTTGTGCAGCGCTATCAGGGTCAATTTCACTTGGTTTATAGTAGGCAGCCAGGTAGATGGGCTTCAATCCGGAGAGATTTATTTTGGCCATATTTCACATTTATTATCTTGCTCTGGTTGTTCTTCTGATATGAGCTCTTTAGTAATTGCAAGGAATACACCACCACCTTTCTTATCAGGACGGTCTTTCCTATATATATTGTAGTTGTCAGTTGGAAATATTTCTGCATTACTAATTTCAGGTTTTAGCCAGGACTCTCTGTTCCCACTATTATATCAGGTTTTAGGTGGTCTACAAATTGATGTAACTCAGGGACCTTATTTTTAATTGACTGACAATTGATGTGTATTATGTTGAGTCGTAGGGACCTTTTCGGGGAGGGGGGAGGGTATTTGTTGTTTTCTGTTGTTTAGTTTTAGAGTTGTTGTGAGGGGCAGATGTTGCTTGGGGATGATCACTAATGTTAGAACAAGTGGATTCATATATGGTTGTGTCTGACAAGGTGTCCAGTGAGTCAAACAAACCCCCCTAGTAGTTTGGGAGGGCACACCGAAAGCACTGCCACGAGTAACGACTTTCTGATAGCCTGCCGTATGTTAGACTACCTATCCCTTGGCATGATATATGGTGCAATTGTGCACAGTGGTCACATATAATGCCTTTGTCGCTCCATGAAACTTCCTTGTGACAAGCTGACAACAAAAAGACAGGAAGTCGATTCGTTTAGGTAATATGCCTAACTCCTAAGTGTAAATAGGCATATTACGTAAACGAATCGACTTCCTGTCTTTTTGTTGTCAACTCGTAGATAATTCAAATGTTAGTGTAAGTTACATACGCTGTTCTGGTCATTTGTCACAAATGTTAGTGTAAGTTACATACGCTGTTCTGGTCATTTGTCACAAATGTTACACAAATGTTGAAGCATCTAGAAACTGATAGTTTGTGGATCTGTGTTTAATCATTCAAGTTTAGGCAATGGACGACTTTTATACATAGTTTTAAAATAACCATGTTTATTTGATATAATCCAATGGGAGCTGAATTCAAATGCAAAGTATATATCCATATCAGATCCTATAATATGCACGTGCATTTACCCATCCTGAACAGTTAGTATATATGATTTGCAGAGATTTACCCAACATGAAAGTTTAAGAGAAATGTATACCCGTATTCTACCTATAACTACCAGTTTATTAACAACAGAAGTTGTAATATGATAATTCTAAATCACTTACCGGTGTCACATGAAAAGGTGACCGTAGCAAAAAAAACTACCCGGAATTCACATTCTACATATTTTTCCTATCCCTGGGTGTTTTTCATATAACATCGGCAAATTAATACTAATGTCATCCCATATTAAAGATAAAACATATATATGTAAATATTGAGGTTCCACAGTCTTGCTATATTTATAATCTCTTTTCGTAAATATAGTTATATACTAGTACTGTTTTGCCATGGAAACACATTTACTATTTGAGAACGCTTATGACTTATACTAACTACTCCTGATAGCCTAAATAAAAGCGAACATGGACTTGATTTTAAGTGAACCGGACTACCTAGAAAATACACTATTTTTATTTCAATTACGCTTAAAATTCATCGATAACTAATGCATACAAGTGATGAAGCCTTTCCCCAAAAGTTGGTATGTATGGAATAAACACATACACGAAAAGAAAACTGAAATATTATATTAATATGGTAACGAATCTCAAATTTTTGAATGTATTGAAGCGTTACACTGAGTATTGCCTAGTGTTCTGGCTCAGTGTTGTGGTGTTACACAAAGAACCTTCGAAAAGGAGTTTCACTCCAAGCAAAGGCGTTTTGACTGAATGTTGAGGTGTTACAAAAAGAACCGCAAAGTTTAAGGAGTTTTGGCTCCAAACCAAGTCTTTTTGACTGAGTGTTGTAGTGTTACAAAGAGAACCTTCATGCATAAGGAGTTTTCACTCTAAACCAAGTCGTTTAGACTCAGTGTTGTGTTGTTACACAAAGAACCGGTCAGCAAAATGAGTTTTAGCTCCAGACCATCCCATTGGGAATCATCGTGTTGATCGATATATGTTTCGTTTTGATAGGTTTGTGTTACGTTTTTATGGATTTTTGGTACGTGTTGATGGGTTTGTGTTAGGTGTAAATGGGTTTGTGTTTGGTGTTGATG
>NW_018406982.1:92624-93582 GCF_002113885.1 Mizuhopecten yessoensis | reverse complement strand
TTAGGTGTTGATGGGTTTGTGTTTGGTGTTGATGAGTTTGTGTTTGGTGTTGATGAGTTTGTGTTTGATGTTGATGAGTTTGTGTTTTGTGTTGATGGGTTTGTGTTTTGTGTTGATGGGTTTGTGTTAGGTGTTGATGAGTTTGTGTTTGGTGTTGATGGGTTTGTGTTTGGTGTTGATGGGTTTATGTAAGGTGTTGATGGGTTTGTGTTTGGTGTTGATGGATTTGTGTTAGGTGTTGATGGGTTTGTGTTTGGTGTTGATGGGTTTGTGTTTGGTGTTTATGGGTTTGTGTTTGGTGTTGATAAGTTTGTGTTAGGTGTTGATTGGTTTGTGTTTGGTGTTGATGAGTTTGTGTTTGGTGTTGATGGGTTTCTGTTTGGTGTTGATGGGTTTGTGTTTGGTGTGTTGATGGGTTTGTGCTAGGTGTTGATGGGTTTGTGTTTGAAGTTGATGGGTTTGTGTTTGGTGTTGATGGGTTTGTGTTAGGTGTTTATGGGTTTGGGTTAGATGATAATGGGTTTGTGCTTGGTGTTGATGGGTTTGAATTAGGTGTTGGTGGGTTTGTGTTTTGTGTTGATGAGTTTGTGTTTGGTGTTGATCAGTTGGTGTTTGGTGTTGATGGGTTTGTGTTTGGTGTGTTAATGGGTTTGTGCTAGGTGATGATGGGTTTGTGTTTGAAGTTGATGGGTTTGTGTTTGGTGTTGGTGGGTTTGTTTTAGGTGTAAATGGGTTTGTGTTTGGTGTTGGTGGGTATGTGTTAGGTGTTGGTGGGTTTGTGTTAGGTGTAAATGGGTTTGTGTTTGGTGTTGATGAGTTTGTGTTTGGTGTTGGTGGGTTTGTGTTAGGTGTAAATGGGTTTGTGTTTGGTGTTGGTGGGTTTGTGTTAGGTGTAAATGGGTTTGTGTTTGGTGTTGATGAGTTTGTGTTTGGTGTTGGTGGGTTTGTGTTAGGTGTA
>NW_018406982.1:82151-88175 GCF_002113885.1 Mizuhopecten yessoensis | reverse complement strand
TGATGGGTTTGTGTTAGGTGTTGATGGGTTTGTGTTTGGTGCTGATGGGTTTGTGTTAGGTGTTGATGGGTTTGTGTTAGGTGTTGATGGGTTTGTGCTAGGTGTTGATGAGTTTGTGTTTTGTGTTTGTTGATGAGTTTGTGTTAGGTGTTGATGAGTTTGTGTTTTGTGTTGATGGGTTTGTGTTTTGTGTTGATGGGTTTGTGTTAGGTGTTGATGAGTTTGAGTTTTGTGTTGATGGGTTTGTGTTTGGTGTGTTGATGTGTTTGTGCTAGGTGTTGGTGTGTTTGTGTTTGAAGTTGATGGGTTTGTGTTTGGTGTTGATGAGTTTGTGTTTGGTGCTGATGGGTTTGTGTTTGGTGTTGATGAGTTTGTGTTTGGTGTTGATGAGTTTGTGTTTGGTGTTGATGAGTTTGTGTTTGATGTTGATGAGTTTGTGTTTTGTGTTTGTGGATGGGTTTGTGTTAGGTGTTGATGAGTTTGAGTTTTGTGTTTGCTGCTGAGTTTGTGTTAGGTGTTGATGAGTTTGAGTTTTGTGTTGATGGGTTTGTGTTTGGTGTTTATGGGTTTGTGTTTGGTGTTGATTGGTTTGTGTTTGGTGTTGATTGGTTTGTGTTTGGTGTTGATGGGTTTTTGTTTGGTGTTTATGGGTTTGTGTTAGGTGTTGATGAGTTTGTGTTAGGTGTTGATTGGTTTGTGTTTAGGTGTTGATGGGTTTCTGTTTGGTGTTGATGGGTTTGTGTTTGGTGTGTTGATGGGTTTGTGCTAGGTGTTGGTGTGTTTGTGTTTGAAGTTGATGGGTTTGTGTTAGTTGTTGATGGGTTTGTGTTAGGTGTTTATGGGTTTGTGTTTGGTGTTGGTGGGTTTGTGTTTGATATCGATGGGTTTGTGTTAGGTGTTGATGGGTTTGTGTTAGGTGTTGATGGGTTTGTGTTAGGTGTTGATGGGTTTGTGTTAGGTGGTGAAGGGTTCGTGTTACCTGTTGATGGGTTTGTGTTAGGTGTTGATGGGTTTGTGTTAGGTGGTGAAGGGTTGTGTTAGGTGTTGATGGGTTTGTGTTGGTGTTGATGGATTTGTGTTAGGTGTTGATGGGTTTGTGTCTGGTGTTGATGGGTTTGTGTTTGGTGTGTTTATGGGTTTGTGTTAGGTGTTGATGGGTCTGTGTTAGGTGGTGAAGGGTTTGTGTTAGGTGTTGATGGGTTTGTGCTAGGTGTTGGTGTGTTTGTGTTTGAAGTTGATGGGTTTGTGTTTGGTGTTGATGAGTTTGTGTTTGGTGTTGATGAAGTTGTGTTTTGTGTTGATGGGTTTGTGTTTGGTGTTGATTGGTTTGTGTTAGGTGTTGATGTGTTTGTGTTTTGTGTGTTGATGGGTTTGTGTTAGGTGTTGGTGTGTTTGTGTTAGGTGTTGATGGGTAGGTGTTGATGGGTTTGTGTTAGGTGTCGATGGGTCTGTGTTTGGTGTGTTGATGGGTTTGTGCTAGGTGTTGGTGTGTTTGTGTTTGAAGTTGATGGGTTTGTGTTAGTTGTTGATGGGTTTGTGTTAGGTGTTTATGGGTTTGTGTTTGGTGTTGGTAGGTTTGTGTTTGATATCGATTGGTTTGTGTTAGGGGTTGATGGGTTTGTGTTAGGTGTTGATTGGGTTGTGTTAGGTGTTGATGGGTTTGTGTCTGGTGTTGATGGGTTTGTGTTTGGTGTGTTTATGGGTTTGTGTTAGGTGTTGATGGGTCTGTGTTAGGTGGTGAAGGGTTTGTGTTACCTGTTGATGGGTTTGTGTTAGGTGTTCTGATGGGTTTGTGTTAGGTGTTGATGGGGTTGTGTTAGGTGTTGTTGGGTTTGTGTTTGGTGTGTTGATGGGTTTGTGTTTGAAGTTGATGGGTTTGTGTTTGGTGTTGATTGGTTTGTGTTAGGTGTTGATGGGGTTGTGTTTGGTGTTAATGGGTTTGTGTTTGGTGTTGGTGGGTTTGTGTTTGATATCGATTGGTTTGTGTTAGGGGTTGATGGGTTTGTGTTAGGTGTTGGTGTGTTTGTGTTAGGTGTTGATGGGTTTGTGCTAGGTGTTGGTGTGTTTGTGTTTGAAGTTGATGGGTTTGTGTTAGTTGTTGATGGGTTTGTGTTAGGTGGTGAAGGGTTTGTGTTAGGTGTTGATGGGTTTGGGTTAGGTGTTGATGGGTTTGTGTTAGGTGTGTGTTTGGTGTTGATGGGTTTGTGTTAGGTGTTGCTGGGTTTGTGTTAGGTGTTGATGGGTTTGGGTTAGGTGTTGATGGGTTTGTGTTAGGTGTTTATGGGTTTGTGTTTGGTGTTGGTAGGTTTGTGTTTGATATCGATTGGTTTGTGTTAGGTGTTGATGGGTTTGGGTTAGGTGTTGATGGGTTTGTGTTAGGTGTCGATGGGTCTGTGTTTGGTGTGTTGATGGGTTTGTGCTAGGTGTTGGTGTGTTTGTGTTTGAAGTTGATGGGTTTGTGTTAGTTGTTGATGGGTTTGTGTTAGGTGGTGAAGGGGTCGTGTTAGGTTTTGATGGGTTTGTGTTAGGTGTTGATGCGTTTGTGTTTGGTGCTGATGGGTTTGTGTTAGGTGTTGATGGGGTTGTGTTAGGTGGTGATGGGTTGGTGTTAGGTGTTGGTGGGTTTGTGTTAGGGGGTGAAGGTTTGTGTTAGGTGTTGATGAGTTTGTGTTAGGAGTTGATGGGTTTGTGTTAGGTGTTGATGAGTTTGTGGTAGGTGTTGATGGGTTTGTGTTAGGTGTGTGTTTGGTGTTGATGGGTTTGTGTTAGGTGTAAATGGGTTTGTGTTAGGTGTTTATGGTTTGTGTAAGGTGTTGATTGGTTTGTGTTTTGTGTTGATGGGTTTGTGTTAGGTGTTGCTGGGTTTGTGTTAGGTGTTGATGGGGTTGTGTTAGGTGGTGATGGGTTGGTGTTAGGTGTTGGTGGGTTTGTGTTAGGTGGTGATGGGTTCGTGTTACCTGTTGATGGGTTTGTGTTTGGTGTTGTTGGGTTTGTGTTTGGGGTGTTGATGGGTTTGTGTTAGGTGTTGGTGTGTTTGTGTTAGGTGTTGATGGGTAGGTGTTGATGGGTTTGTGTTAGGGGGTGAAGGGTTTGTGTTAGGGGTTGATGGGTTTGTGTTAGGTGTTGGTGGGTTTGTGTTAGGTGGTGATGGGTTGGTGTTAGGTGTTGGTGGGTTTGTGTTAGGTGGTGATGGGTTGGTGTTAGGTGTTGGTGGGTTTGTGTTAGGCGGTGATGGGTTTGTGTTAGGTGTTGGTGGGTTTGTGTTAGGTGGTGAAGGGTTCGTGTTACCTGTTGATAAATTGTCGTCGTTTGTCCCTATGTTTTAGTTTTCCTTCTGTTCCTATTGGGAATTTTCTGCGTAATCTCGGAGTTTCAAGAACATTTTGTTGATTGTGTGTTATACAGTGTGATGAGTTGTCAAATCGGTGCACCGGCTGCTACAGTTCATATCTACTTAGTGCCTGTTACATTATGTATACGGGTCTTAATCCCACAGTTTGCTTTTGAACACAGAGTGTGAATGTCATAGAGGTCGGATTAGTGTCGGATTTACACGTGTTTCGTTCAGAATATCAATCTTTATTTAACTTAATATAGATGTTAGGTTCGCAATCCAGCATTCTTGAAGAATGTATTGATACAGTCCAGGACCCAGACCCTATTACTTAAAGACCAATTTATTTGATGTTTTAAAAAGAGGATTTAGAAAAACTCAATATGCAACTTACACACAAGTTCCATGAAGTTTTTTGAAAAAATATCTGAAATGGAAACGTTTCATGAAACGCCCAATGAGCGAGGTTTTTGTATTGGTATAACGGTTTCAAATAATATAAAGAGAATGTTTTACCACTTTTTCTCTTATTATATTTAGAAGTTTATTTGCAATAATCCATAACTTTCTTTCTCATTTACACTACATGAACTCTCAGTATATCTAGAAACAGCGTTATAGTTGTAACAAAGCCAGTATTACAACCAAATGGCGTGTCGCAGTCTTACGTCATACAGGGTGAAACAGCTCGGATTCCGCCCATCCAATAGTCCGAATATTACACCATACAAGGAGAGGTGGTTTGGTTTGAAGAAACGCCTTACAGCCCAGGCGCTATTTTCTTTAAACAACACTGTTAGAGTTTCCTTTGAAAGTGCTATGATAAAAACAGCATCATAGACAACTTTCAGAGTATTTTTTCAATTAGCATCTAGAACAAAGCAACTTACTGAGGCAAAATAATATATCTGGATTTATTATTTGTCTAAACTTTAATTTTGGAAATGAAATCAATAACAAAAACAAAATAAAACAGTGAAATAATGTAACAAGAACAATTTACAAAACAATTAATATTTATCACGGTTATTTACGTTAAAATCCGGAGAAAAAATCCTCGATGGCATTGTTCATGGTACCTAAGTATTAAAAACAATAATGTATTTCGGATTCAAAAATCAAATATAGCATCACTGTAAAGTCCAATTACTATATATCGCCAGTCCAGTATCAATACTGGTACATGTAAACAACGCGATACATCCTGGATCGTGATTGGCTTGTTGCACGAGTATTATGACGTCATTGTTCCTGATTGTTGTAGTTGCTAAACATTGTTACTGATGTGTTATATAGATTGCTGCCAGAGGGCGCTCTCTTCAGACAACAGCAATAGTACCACTGTAAGTGACTTCCTGTTTGTTTTAAGTCACGTACTTTATTGGTACTAGGATTGCAGGCTTCCTCTTGGTATAAACTTCGTACTGCAGTGTACACTGACAACTTCAATTCATACAGGACTGTTTTCCTTCTTAAACCAATGCATATTGCCGGTGATATTGATAGGTAATAGTGCAGATGTTAACGCTCCTCATATAACTTAAGTCCAACCAATTAAAATTCCCTCATATATTTCTTATTCAGTCATGCCAGTGATGGATAATTATAGCACCACAACATTAGTCAAGGCTTTTAATTGGTTGCATAAGACATTTCTATTAGTCAATCTACAGTGACAAGACACGCTCGATGCTCCGTTCATCGCAACGGACTTTTTACAAACCATCGTCAGTTATAGTAATATATATTTTTTGTAAATGATATAATGTACACATTTCCAATTCATTTTTTGCGATATAAAGAATATTTTGCTACAGACAGTTTTCTTTATAGTAATTCGTCAAATCTATTGTGATTCATACACTCCAAAAAGGCCAACGATAGCAGCTCATGATAAAACACAAATGAAATCAATACGGCTTTGAAAACAGTTTTGGGATTAAAAGATTCCTCAACTCATAACAGTTTGTAATGGTATTGATATCCTCCTCCTTTGTTTGTTTTTCAAAAGTTTAATATGACTCCATTTAAATCTGGTATATTTTGTTACATTTGGCAAGTCACTAGTACGAGTATGGCTATACAATAGCCAGCCCCCACTCGCTCAGAAATCTTTGTGTCAGATATGGCCTTCCAATGGCAAGTTGTACTAATAGAAAAAAAACTTTGTTATCGTTGACTTCAAACAGTAAACATTACATAATCTCTAACGGTAATGCACGCTACACGTTTCCAGAGGAAAATTATAAACCAACAAAAGTAGACACAGCGGACAAATTTAACGGAGGACAGTAAATATGTGAAGACAAGACAAATCTGTAGAAGTTTAAGCACTCTATGTTATTCAGTATCACGAATAGGAAGATTGTCAGGATTTCATCGAGATCATCACCCAGGAGTCATAGAACCTGCAATATACAGCAATAGCTATAACAATGGTAACAATAATAGCATTACGGTAACACTTATACATATGTAACATACTACCACTGAACACAAGGTAATACTAGTAATACACACCTTATGACAAGAAAACATTCCTACATGTTTAAAGTAGTAGCATACAACCAGTGACGACAATGTAATACTTGTATTATACATACAACCAGTGACGACAATGTTATAATTGTATTATACATACAACCAGTGACGGCAATGTAATACTTGTATTATACATACAACCAGTGACG
>NW_018406982.1:54192-80099 GCF_002113885.1 Mizuhopecten yessoensis | reverse complement strand
TTATAACATACAACCAGTGACGTCAGTGTAATATTTATAGCATACAACCAGTGACGTCAGTGTAATATTTATAACATAAATCCAGTGACAACAATGACATGCTTGTACTATACATGTACCACCAGTGATGTCAATGTATAGATTATTATAACATACAAAAATGATGACTTGTTCTTTATATAGTAATAAGTGGCGACAATGTATAAATGACATACAACTACATTTTATAAAAAAAATGTTGTTAATCGGCATACATACACATTTATCCCTAATTGGTTGACGAATGCGTTTTCGTAGTAACCATTGATCAAAGGTGGATTAACTTTGATAATTTGATACTTGAGTAATTAGGTTATGCTAATGTATACTTTTAAGTTTTGCAGTGTAATGGATGGAAGTGTTTGATATGTATATGCTTACAATTCTAGTATCCGTCCGTTTTCCAGAATGCTAAGTTAACATCCGGTAACGAGGAACAGCTTACACGAGCATTCCTGAAAATAAACAAATACGGAAATTGTTTGATATTTAATTATTCTGGAAAGTCAGCTCTAATCGTATCCATGTACCAGTGTACTATGTATAGNACATACAACCAGTGACGGCAATGTAATACTTGTATTATACATACAAATAGTGACGACAATGTTATACTTGTATTATACATACAACCAGTGACGGCAATGTAATACTTGTACTATACCTGTATCATCAGTGACGTCAATGTGATACTTGTAGAATACCTTTATCATCAGTGACANAAATGGTGTACATCTATGTACCAGTGTACTATGTATATATAAAATGCTGTACATCGNTGTACTATACCTGTATCATCAGTGACGTCAATGTGATACTTGTACTTTACATGTACNTAAAATGGTGTACATCTATGTACCAGTATACCATGTATATATAAAAGGTGTACATCTATGTACCAGTGTACCATGTATATATAAAATGATGTACATCTATGTACCAGTATACTATGTATATATAAAATGGTGTAAGAAAACCGTGGACGATAGCCATCGATGGCAATTGGTTCATTTGTTGGGAAAATTAATTGAATGTTTTGTGATTCAGTGTAGCACTTACTTTGAACAGACAGTCCTGAATGCCAAAGGCTGCATCTTGCTGACTTCTATGTTGTTACATATCATTTTGGAGAGACTAGCCTTCCTGATCTCGGCAAGCTGGACTGCAAACACATGGAAGAAACATAACGCACATTTTACATACATATAGAGATCGAGATATTGAAACAAATACACAATACGACGTTAATACTTCAGCTGTTACCTGAATTCAGTCCAAGTGAGCCTATGTTGTTTTCGTACCAATATCGGTCTCCTACTTTCAGTTGCTGGTACTGATATGCGATGATACAGGCAAAGGTGGGACCGATAATTCCTTCCCGAATCGAGTTCTCTGACATGGCGCCAGCATACAAGTCTATGTCATCGGTGTGGCTGTAGGGGTACATCAACGACACATGTGTATAGATAGGGTACAAACATTGACACGTGTATATCAATAAGGTACAGACAGTGACACGTATGTATCAATAGGGTACACACAGTGACACGTGTGTATCAATAGGGTACAAACAGTGACACGTGTGTATCAATAGGATACAAACATTGACACGTGTATATCAATAAGGTACAGACAGTGACACGTATGTATCAATAGGGTACAAACAGTGACACGTGTGTATCAATAGGGTACAAACAGTGACACGTGTGTATCAATAGGATACAAACATTGACACGTGTATATCAATAAGGTACAGACAGTGACACGTATGTATCAATAGGGTACAAACAGTGACACGTGTGTATCAATAGGGTACAAACAGTGACACGTGTGTATCAATAGGATACAAACATTGACACGTGTATATCAATAAGGTACAGACAGTGACACGTATGTATCAATAGGGTACAGACAGTGACACGTATGTATCAATAGGGTACAAACAGTGACACGTGTGTATATCAATAGGGTACAGACAGTGACACGTATGTATCAATAGGGTACAAACAGTGACACGTGTGTATCAATAGGGTACAAACAGTGACACGTGTGTATCAATAGGGTACAAACACGGACACGTGTGCATCAATAGGGTACAAACAGTGACCCGTGTGTATCAATAAAGTACAGACAGTGAGACATGTGTATCAATAGGGTACAAACAGTGACACGTGTGTATCAATAATGTACAGACAGTGACAAATGTCCATCAATAGGGTACAAACAGTGACACGTGTGTATCAATAATGTACAGACAGTGACAAATGTCCATCAATAGGGTACAAACAGTGACACGTGTGTATATCAATAAGGTACAGACAGTGACACGTGTGTATCGATAGGGTACAGACAGTGACAAATGTGTATCAATAGGGTACAGACAGAGACACGTGTGTATATCAATAAGGTACAGACAGTCACACGTGTCTATCGTTAGGGTACAGACAGTGACACGTGTATATCAATAAGGTACAAACAGTGGCACATGTGTATCAATAAGGAACAGACAGTGACAAATATATATCAATAGGGTACACACAGTGACATGTGTGTACATTTTATATCAAAAGGGCACAGACGGTGACATGTGTGCACAATGTATATCAATAGGGTTTAGACAGTGACACGTGTGTATCGATAGGGCACAGACAGTGACACATGTGTATAGATAGGGTACAGACAGTGACAAATGTGTATCGATAGGGTATAGACAGTGACATGTTTGTATATCAATAAGGTACAGACAGTCAAACTTGTGTATCGATAGGGTACAGACAGAGACACGTGTGTATATCAATAAGGTACAGACAATGACACGTGTGTCTCGATAGGGTACAGACAGTCACACGTGTGTATCAATAGGGTACAGACAGAGACACGTGTGTATATCAATAAGGTACAGACAATGACACGTGTGTATCGATAGGGTACAGACAGTGACAAATGTGTATCAATAGGGTACAGACAGTTACATGTGTGTATATCAATAAGGTACAGACAGTCAAACTTGTGTATCGATAGGGTACAGACAGTGACAAATGTCTATCAATAGGATACAGACAGAGACAAGTGTGTATATCAATAAGGTACAAACAGTGGCACATGTTTATCAATAAGGAACAGACAGTGACAAATGTATATCAATAGGGTACACACAGTGACATGTGTGTATCAATAGAGTACAGACAGTGACAAATGTGCATCAATAGGGTACAGACAGTGACAGGTGTGTATATCAATAAGGTACAGACAGTGACACGTGTGTATCAATAAGGTACAGACAGTGACACGTGTGTATATCAATAAGGTACAGAGAGTCACACGTGTGTATCGATAGGGTACAGAGAGTGACAAATGTCTATCAATAGGGTACAGACAGTGACACGTGTGTATCGATAGGGTACAGACAGTGACAAATGTGTATCAATAGGGTACAGACAGTGACATGTGTGTATATCAATAAGGTACAGACAGTCAAACGTGTGTATCGATAGGGTACAGACAGTGACAAATGTCTATCAATAGGGTACAGACAGTTACATGTGTATAGATAGGGTAGAAACAGTGACACATGTGAATCAATAAGGTACAGACAGTGACACATTTATATATCAATAGGGTACAAACAGTGACACATGTGTATCAATAGGGTACAAACAACGACATATGTGTATAGATATAGATATAGGGCACACACATTGACACGTTTATATCAGTAGGGTACAAACAGTGACACGTGTGTATCAATAAAGTACAGACAGTGACACGTGTGTATCGATAGGGTACAGACAGTGACAAATGTGTATCAATAGGATACAGACAGTGACACGTGTGTATATCAATAACGTACAGACAGTCACACGTGTGTATCGATAGGGTACAGAAGTGACACGTGTGTATATCAATAAGGTACAGACAGTCACACGTGTGTATCGATAGGGTACAGACAGTGACAAATGTCTATCAATAGGGTACAGACAGAGACACGTGTGTATATCAATAAGGTACAAACAGTGGCACATGTGTAACAATAAGGAACAGACAGTGACACATTTATATATCAATAGGGTACAAACACTGACACGTGTGTATTAATAGGGTACAAACAACGACACATGTGTATAGATATAGAGCACAAACATTGACACGTTTATATCAATAAGGTACAGACAGTGACAAATGTGTATCGATAGGGTACAGACAGTGACATATGTGTATCGATAGGGTACAGACAGTGACAAATGTGTATCAATAGGGTACAAACAGTGACACGTGTATATCAATAAGGTACAGACAGTGACAAATGTATATCAATAGAGTACACACAGTGACATGTGTGTACATTGTATATCGATAGGGCACAGACGGTGACACGTGTGTACATCGTATATTAATAGGATACACACGGTGACACGCATGTACAATGTATATCAATAGGGGCCAGATGGAGTCACATGTGTATAAATAGGGAACAAGCAGTGACACGTGTATATCACTAGGGTACAAACAATGACATGTGTGTATAGAAAAGGTATAAACATTGACACCTGTGAGTTAATAGGGTACAGACGGTGACACGTGTGTATCATTAGGGTACGTACGGCGACACGTGTTTATCAATAACGTACAAACACTGACACGTGTGCATCAATAGGGTACAGACAGTGACACGTGTGTATATCAATAAGGTACAGACAGTGACAAATGTATATCAATAGAGTACACACAGTGACATGTGTGTACATTGTATATCAATAGGGCACAGACGGTGACACGTGTGTACATCGTATATTAATAGGATACACACGGTGACACGCATGTACAATGTATATCAATAGGGGACAGATGGTGTCACATGTGTATAAATAGGGTACAAGCAGTGACACGGGTATATCACTAGGGTACAAACAATGACATGTGTGTATAGAAAAGGTATAAACATTGACACCTGTGAATTAATAGGGTACAGACGGTGACACGTGTGTATCAATAGGGTACATACGGCGACACGGGTTTATCAATAACGTACAAACACTGACACGTGTGCATCAATAGGGTACAGACAGTGACACGTGTGCATCAATAGGGTACAAACATTGACACGTGTGTATCAATAGGGTATTAACAGTGACACGTGTATATCAATAGAGTATTAACATTGACACGTGTGTATCAATAGGGTACACACATTGACACTATGAATTGATAGAGTACAGGCAGTGACACGTGTGTATCAATAGGGTACGAACTCAGACACGTGTCTTTATCTCATCGAGTCTATATTAATGTCTGGGAACAAACACATATGTATAGCAAAACAGTGTATACAAGGTTAATATCACCATATAATAGTAACGCATCATATCGACTACTTATAACAGGAGGTTGATAAACACTGTACCTATAGACGCTTTTTAGCGCCGCGGCAGCGTCTCTGGAGTGATGTAATAAACCCCCGGAGACGCCAGCCTGGAAAGTGTTGGCCTTTGACAAGCCGCACCACTGTCGCCAAACGTTGTAAGACGGCAGACCATGGTCCCTTCCTCTGTTGATATTGATGGCAGAAAGGTCCATAGTGCGGCCAAGCTTGTCAGGGAAAAGCTTATTTCGAACACCTGCCTCAATAAACCTACAAGCAAATAAATAGATAATCTTTACATTTTCTGGTAAGACAGTTTTAATGGAAAAAGTGAAATGTTCGCACTTGAATTTGTTCTTTAATGTTTTTGACTGAAACATAGTAATCTGCAAAAGCATGTCTAACATATAAAATGGAAGTCATCTGTTTATAAGATATTTGAGGGTAATTAACGTGTCGACGAAGGCGTGCATGTCCTTGTCTACCTGTCGACTATGAAGTAAGTGTAAGAACGTATTCTGCATTTGCATTTGGTTCATCTAACCACTTTTAGTTATATGATTGGATAATTCAATGGATACATAATGGTGTACCCACCTGTCGACTTTTGAGGACTTGGCGTTGCTGAGCCAGAGGAGCACGCCCTCATAGCCCTTGCCCTTGTTCTCTTCACACAGATGTGGTCTATGGAAGGTTGATTCAATGGCAACTGTTTTAGTGGGAACATGAGATGGACTGTACTGCGACTGTATGTTGGTTATCTGAGAATGGCCGAAACGGAAAGCGGCGGCGCCGAACACATTGGCAACAGTTGCATCTGCGGTGTCTTTGTATAAGTAACTATAACCGGAAGTGCGTAATTCCAATTTAAATGCCTTTAGGTACGCCTTGTTTAAGATGACTGGTAGGTACTCGTTATATACGATATGTTGCATCATGGCGATGATGATCTTCCTACCCTCATAGAAGAGCCTGTCGTCGTCCCAGGTCGGGTTGTGTTTGGCGAGAATCTTAACCACGCGGTTGTGTTCCCTCACCCACAGCAGATGAACGGCGGACAAATTTGGAATTACATTCACCCGCTTGTCACCTGTAATGGATCATAAATGTTTTACTACAGCTAGACCAGGCTAGAGTAAACACATACATGTCATCACAACACAAAATACCCGGACAATATCTTAAATGTTTCCTTTTTGAGTCATAGGACATGTTGAGGAAGTGTTGGAACGAAAATGTTTAAAACATTTAAAACATTTATTTCTCAGAATTCAGAAACAAATCTAAGGCGAGTTAAGTTGGCCTCATCATGGAACAATTCAAGTTCGTGTTTATTTTATATAATTATAATAATAATAATTCGAGGTTCTTATATACCGCTTTATCACAACCTAGTTCGTAGGTCGTCTCAAAGCGGTTCACACATTATTATCCGTGGTAATAGGGCCTTTGTAACCAGCCAATATCTCAACTCCATGGTGAGCATACATATATACCGATCATACGGACACTGTTTTTAAATATAAATATTCACATTTAGGCGAATACACACACAGTTATTTCGTACTGATGTATCTCAGAGAGAATAACACTTTCTGTGTATTTGAATTGTCTTGTAGGCTAACGTTTTGGATATTCAACGACGAGTTCTAAGAAACCTACCTCATTTTCCGACTCTAGCCGAGTCACTCAAGGAAAACTCTGGACACTAAATTATATCTTTATTGCAACGCTTTCTAGTTTTACCAACACAACCAAAACCTCGTCCAAACATATCACAAGTACGTTATCAGTTATACAATAATATAGGGTCTGTAAGATGAGTGGACTACAAAATAAGTTACTGCTGATCTTACCTGCGTTCTGACAGTAGTCTTCCTTCACGTCTTTGAAGCATGGCCCTTTACCGACCGGCAGTCGATTGTAAATGTCCACCTTCAACAAACCTGTAAGTAATTTTGGGTAATATTACTTGCTTGAATGTGTCGGGTTGAAGCGAAAACATACATAGCTTATGGAGAGTTGTGGTCTGGGAATTTGGGTGGAAAAGTACGTTGCAATTCTTTAAATATTCAGCAATGAGATTTAGAAATATGTATTAAATTTAACTGTCTCCATATTGCTGACACGATACCCAGATATATATCTGACGACCTGGTGACGCTAGCATTTTTTTAATTTGCTATAGAACATTTGATAGAAGTGGATTTTCTTTATCGACGCAAATAATATGGATTTGTTATCACAAATGATGTTTAAACGACAGTATTTGTAAGTAGAATAAACAACACTACTGTTATTGTTACTATAATAATTTGGAATAAAACAATAAATGTTAAAGTTGAATAAAACACTCGTGCTTCATATATTTTATAACGTTACGTTATATAAAAATCGATGATGATTGAAGTCTAATTGTCGCTTTCCTACAATGGCAGATTTAGGTTATTAAAAAAACAACGTACGTAAATTCGTAGCTTTTCGGACTATCAATAACTAATAATATAAATAATTCAAAAACGGGTTTCCAGCGTTTGGATAGTGTGTCGTCGGGTATGCTGGCCCGATCGTTTTAAGTTTAAGCTGATCATATCCGAAGTTCTAATATTCTTCAGGTCATCAACAGAACCAAACGTTACCTTGTTTGTTCACGTTGTCTCGGAGCTCCGTCATTTTCATTTTGGTTGACCCATATACATTGGATGCATCCACGTATGACGTCACTTCATTCAGCTGGCCCCGGTACCCTAGGAATGGATTCAAACGGAATAACATCTCTCATTAATGTAATTACCACTTTACTTCTGATCGTTATGAATGACATACGATTCAGCTACCCTAAAAAATTGTCTGTTATACTCACCATACAACTTAGCTACCCTAATAAACTGTCTGTTATACTCACCATACAACTGAGCTATCCTAATAAACTGTCTGTTATACTCACCATACAACTGAACTACCCTAATAAACTGTCTGTTATACTCACCATACAACTTAGCTATCCTAATAAACTGTCTGTTATACTCACCATACAACTGAGCTACCCTAATAAACTGTCTGGTTTACTCACCATACAACTGAGCTACCCTAATAATCTGTCTGCTATACTCACCATACAACTGAGCTACCCTAATAAACTGTCTGTTATACTCACCATACAACTGAACTACCGTAATAAACTGTCTGTTATACTCACCATTCAACTGAGCTACCCTAATAAACTGTCTGTTAAACTCACCATACAACTGAGCTACCCTAATACACTGTCTGTTATACACACCATATAACTGAGCTACCCTAATACACTCTATGTTATACTCACCATACAACTGAGCTACCCTAATAAACTGTCTGTTATACTCACCATACAACTGAGCTACCCTAATACACTGTCTGTTTTACTCACCATACAACTGAGTTACCCTAATAAACTGTCTGTTAAACTCACCATACAACTGAGCTACCCTAATAAACTATCTGTTATACTCACCATACAACTGAGCTACCCTTATAAACTGTCCGTTATACTCAACATACAACTGAGCTACCCTAATAAACTGTCTGTTAAACTCACCATCCAACTGAGCTACCCTAATACACTGTCTGTTATACACACCATATAACTGAGCTACCCTAATACACTCTATGTTATACTCACAATACAACTGAGCTACCCTAATAAACTGTCTGTTAAACTCACCATACAGTCTGTTATACACACCATATAACTGAGCTACCCTAATACACTCTATGTTATACTCACAATACAACTGAGCTACCCTAATAAACTGTCTGTTAAACTCACCATCCAACTGAGCTACCCTAATACACTGTCTGTTATACTCACCATACAACTGAGCTAACCTAATAAACTGTCTGTTAAACTCACCATACAACTGAGCTACCCTCAGACACTGTCTGTTACACTCACCATAAAACTGAGCGACCCTAATAAACTGTCTGTTATACTCACCATACTACTGAGCTACCCTAATACACTGTCTGTTTTACTAACCATACAACTGAGTTACCCTAATAAACTGTCTGTTAAACTCACCATACAACTGAGCTACCCTCATACACTGTCTGTGTCACTCACCAAAAAACTGAGCTACCCTAATAAACTGTCTGTTATACTCCCCATACAACTGAGCTACCCTAATACACTGTCTGTTTTACTAACCATACAACTGAGTTACCCTAATAAACTGTCTGTTATACTCACCATAAAACTGAGCTACCCTAATAAACTGTCTGTTATACTCCCCATACAACTGAGCTACCCTAATAAACTGTCTGTTAAACTCACCATCCAACTGAGCTACCCTAATACACTGTCTGTTATACACACCATATAACTGAGCTACCCTAATACACTCTATGTTATACTCACAATACAACTGAGCTACCCTAATAAACTGTCTGTTATACTCGCCATACAACTGAGCTACCCTAATACACTGTCTGTTTTACTCACTATACAACTGAGTTACCCTAATAAACTGTCTGTTATACTCACCATACTACTGAGCTACCCTAATACACTGTCTGTTTTACTAACCATACAACTGAGTTACCCTAATAAACTGTCTGTTAAACACACCATACAACTGAGCTACCCTAATAAACTGTCGGTTATACTCACCATACAACTGAGCTACCCTAATAGACTGTCTGTTATACTCACCATACAACTGAGCTAACCTAATAAACTGTCTGTTAAACTCACCATACAACTGAGCTACCCTAATAAACTGGCTGTTATACTCACCATACAACTGAGCTACCCTAACAAACTGTCTGTTATACTCACCATACAACTGAGCTGCCCTAATACACTGTCTGTTATGCTCACCATACAACTGAGCTACCCTAATGAACTTTCTGTTATACTCACCATACAACTGATCTATCCTAATAAACTCTCTGTTATACTCACTGTTATACTCACCATACAACTGAGCTACCCTAATCCACTGTCTGTTTTACTCACCATACAACTGAGTTACCCTAATAAACTGTCTGTTATACTCACCATACAACTGATCTACCCTAATACACTGTCTGTTATACTCACCATACAACTGAGCTAACCTAATAAACTGTCTGTTAAACTCACCATACAACTGAGCTACCCTCATACACTGTCTGTGTCACTCACCAAAAAACTGAGCTACCCTAATAAACTGTCTGTTATACTCCCCATACAACTGAGCTACCCTAATACACTGTCTGTTTTACTCACTATACAACTGAGTTACCCTAATAAACTGTCTGTTAAACACACCATACAACTGAGCTACCCTAATAAACTGTCTGCTATACTCACCATACAACTGAGCTACCCTAATACACTGTCTGTTATGCTCACCATACAACTGAGCTACCCTAATGAACTTTCTGTTATACTCACCATACAACTGATCTATCCTAATAAACTCTCTGTTATACTCACCATACAACTGAGCTACCCTTATAAACTGTCCATTATACTCAACATACAACTGAGCTACCCTAATAAACTGTCTGTTATACTCACCATACAACTGAGCTACCCTAATAAACTGTCTGTTATACTCACCATACAACTGAGCTACCCTAATAAACTGTCTGTTATACTCACCATACAACTGAGCTACCCTAATAAACTGTCTGTTATACTCACCATACAACTGAGCTACCCTAATAAACTGTCTGTTATACTCACCATACAACTGAGCTACCCTAATAAACTGTCTGTTATACTCACCATACAACTGAGCTACCCTAATAAACTGTCTGTTATACTCACCATACAACTGAGCTACCCTAATAAACTGTCTGTTATACTCACCATACAACTGAGCTACCCTAATAAACTGTCTGTTATACTCACCATACAACTGAGCTACCCTAATAAACTGTCTGTTATACTCACCATACAACTGAGCTACCCTAATAAACTGTCTGTTATACTCACCATACAACTGAGCTACCCTAATAAACTGTCTGTTATACTCACCATACAACTGAGCTACCCTAATAAACTGTCTGTTATACTCACCATACAACTGAGCTACCCTAATAAACTGTCTGTTATACTCACCATACAACTGAGCTACCCTAATAAACTGTCTGTTATACTCACCATACAACTGAGCTACCCTAATAAACTGTCTGTTATACTCACCATACAACTGAGCTACCCTAATAAACTGTCTGTTATACTCACCATACAACTGAGCTACCCTAATAAACTGTCTGTTATACTCACCATACAACTGAGCTACCCTAATAAACTGTCTGTTATACTCACCATACAACTGAGCTACCCTAATAAACTGTCTGTTATACTCACCATACAACTGAGCTACCCTAATAAACTGTCTGTTATACTCACCATACAACTGAGCTACCCTAATAAACTGTCTGTTATACTCACCATACAACTGAGCTACCCTAATAAACTGTCTGTTATACTCACCATACAACTGAGCTACCCTAATAAACTGTCTGTTATACTCACCATACAACTGAGCTACCCTAATAAACTGTCTGTTATACTCACCATACAACTGAGCTACCCTAATAAACTGTCTGTTATACTCACCATACAACTGAGCTACCCTAATAAACTGTCTGTTATACTCACCATACAACTGAGCTACCCTAATAAACTGTCTGTTATACTCACCATACAACTGAGCTACCCTAATAAACTGTCTGTTATACTCACCATACAACTGAGCTACCCTAATAAACTGTCTGTTATACTCACCATACAACTGAGCTACCCTAATAAACTGTCTGTTATACTCACCATACAACTGAGCTACCCTAATAAACTGTCTGTTATACTCACCATACAACTGAGCTACCCTAATAAACTGTCTGTTATACTCACCATACAACTGAGCTACCCTAATAAACTGTCTGTTATACTCACCATACAACTGAGCTACCCTAATAAACTGTCTGTTATACTCACCATACAACTGAGCTACCCTAATAAACTGTCTGTTAAACTCACCATACAACTGAGCTACCCTAATAAACTGTCTGTTATACTCACCATACAACTGAGCTACCCTTATAAACTGTCTGTTACACTCGCCATACAACTGAGTTACCCTAATACACTGTCTGTTATACTCACCATACAACCGAGCTTCACATATTAACTTCCTGTTACATTATATATATATTACATACGAATAAACTACCCTACTCTCATAAACTGACTGGTATATATTACATACGAATCAACTACCCTACTCTCATAAACTGACTGCTATATATTACATACAAATCAACTACCCTTCTCTCATAAACTGACTGCTATATATTACATACGAATCAACTACCCTACTCTCATAAACTAACTGCTATATATTACATACGATTGAGCAACCCTATTTATTACATACGATTGAGCAACCCTATATATTACATACGATTGAGCAACCCTATTTATTACATACTATCGAGATTACCTTATCAACGCGTCTACATCATTATGCGAGGTTGCACTCGCTGACTTAATTGTAAATTCTCTCTTATTTTAAAACAATAGATTGGCCACGCTTTCCCTATGAGTTGAAGACAGAACAAATGACAAAGTATCTCTGTATCAGCTGTTTGTTTCTTGGACGATTAGACATGCATAGAAAAAGACTAGATTTATGATATTCGCTGTCGCTTTTAAGCTTAATAAGCTTTATTTGAAAGTGTGTAAATGGTTATACCATACCTCTCAAATTGTCATCGACAGCAGCGGAGGATCTGACAAAGTTCATGCAGGACTCTTTGATGTGGGGATCATCCTGAGGCACGAAGATAGGAAAGCACTCGGGTCTGCACAGATAAATACATCTCTACATTTCACTTAATTTACTTGTCATTACAATGTTGCAGGTACCGCGCCATACAAATAAATTAGCAATAGAATATTATTTCGAAGATGTATTTGTAAGAGAGCTGTTATCATCCTCACCTGGATGATGTGGCCGTGGAGAGGCAACAGCTGATTCCTGCTCCACCCTCACCTACAAAACAGTGAAAACATCAGATTTGGTGTGTATAAATTGCCGCTACGTTACTCGGCAGGCGTACCTAACCTTCCAACCGACAAATTATTCTTACAAATCAAACATTCGTCATATTTGAATTTGAATTTGGAATCAATGTTTGTATAAACAATTCCTCCTAAGGTGCCAGTATAATCTGTATATTATAACACACAAAAATGTGCTATCTTAGAAAAGGCTGGTACAAACATTGTCGTCGTGAAAAGAACAATAATGGTATCGTGCATGCGGGGACAACTTTGTGACGGTCTTGACGGTCTTGATTTACAACGAGATGGTTGCCTCCACAAAATTGCGATACTCAACCATATGCATGATGACTGCAACTAATATGACCCAAACGTAGTGGCGTTACTTAAATTTGATGATAGCAGTAGATATGACACACATGTGCATTTGTAGTGGCGATATGTCCCAAACGCATTGGCGATACTCACCTTTGATTAATGCAGTGCATTCATTTCTTCTACATGTAGTGGCGATGCTTACATTTAAGGAATACAGAGAGGATGAAATAATGTAGTTGCGGTACTTACCTTTTCGGAATGTATTGAATATATTTCCCTAATGTAGTGGTGATACTCACCTTAGGGTACTGCAGTGAAGATGAAATAAGGTCATGGCGTTACTCACCTTTGATGACCGGAGTGAAGACAAGGTCATGGTCAAGAAACTGGCCGAATGACATATGCATAGATGTGACATCTGGGGAGAGTCTCGACGCCAAACCTGCATTGAACACGCGGTTACTGATCACACGTGGGCTTGGCAGGTCGTGACTCAAGACAGACTTTGTCCGCGGACTGTCAATACCTGTCGACAAATGTTACTTAGATTTAGTCGCACCAAGACTTGGTAATCACATGCTTGATGAAAGATCACGCAAAGGCACTCTTGTGTATTTGGATTCTAGTTTTAAATAAAGAAACATAAGAAATCTTAAATTTAGAAAAATTATGAAACATTGATCAAAACAATAAATTTGGTATACGTAACGTACCGTTTTGATAAGCAGGCCGACGGTAGCGCCTCTGCACCCTAAAGGCCATGCCCCATTTTGGTTTTTTTAAGTTATTACATGATCCGTCAATGGTTCGAAATCTCGAGTTGGCATCACATACCAGAGGAGGCTGCGTAGCGCAGTACTTAGCTAACAGTGCTTTCAACGCAGCCTGCCAGCTACTGTTGTACAATAACTGATCAACGTTTGTGTGGGTGCTGAAAACATAAACAATATAATATATATAATACGATAATATGGATGACAGATAGCACCCAAAAGATCTATGGGCATTGTAGGATGGCGTGGATGGCCCTACAGACGTATTGGGTTGTTAGAGTGTGTGACTGGTACACAGTGTACACACAACCTAAGCTTGTGTTTAGACGTAAACAACAATGAATGTGCGGAATACTTTGGATATCGGAGCGATAAAACAGCGTTCATGGTGTAGAAGTTATTTCCTGTCGGTGAGTAAAACAATGTAACGCATGAATTTGTACATGTGTAGATCTGATTGTGTGAGCTGCGTTCAAAACAATGAGAAAAATTAAAACTGGAAGTTCAAACTACTGTGATGTTACCTAAAATGAAAGTTACTTATAGTAAAACTTCCTCACTGATTATGCTTTGTGGGGTTGGTGTGGGAAACCATACGTACATCCTCTGGATCTCCTGGACCAACAACAGTTCGAGGTAAGCACATTTGTTGATAGCCCCCGAAACAGGTGAGGGCGCTGCGAACATGTCCAATTGATGTGAGTACACCTGCGAGTCATCCGAGTCTACACCTGTAACAGACGGGTCTAACAATACAGTCGTGAGCTCAGCTCTGAACACAAACTCATATTACATGAATTGAATGATGTTGTGCAATGTCTGTTGACGAAGTGGGTAAAGATATACATATTGAATGTAACACACCGCTTCCTGACATTGCCAAACGGTTTTGGTAGTAAATGCATAATACAAGATCAAGTGACCAATTGCTTTGCTTTAAAAAACTGAGATCTAAACAGTAAGATATACTTTATTAAGTAGAACAATAAAGTGTTCTTAACATATATCGAATCATTAAATGGAATGTGTTCAATTACATGAAATATTGGTACAACGAGTAGTCAGCTATAATCTTTGATGCTAACATGCCTGACCTTGAACGTATGTTTGAGAATCAAAAGGAAACGTTAGTGAACGACCAAGAGATTTGATGGTTTTATACATGCTTGAAGAATGGCAGTATCTATAATATATAGCGTCTATTCCACACGCCTTGTTTTTTGCGTTGACTACTAACAGAGAGGATGTTTTTATGACGTACCTGAAATGACAAAGTCATGATTTTGTTTTATATCCTGGTTGAGGGCTAAAGTTCCAGCTTTAATTGCCGTCAAAAGTGTTTGTGTTATTGTCCCGCCCTGCACTTCAATTGTCATAGTGCTCGTGCTACTGCTTGTCATTGTACTGCTCGAGACCAACTCTTGACGCTTTTTCCGGGATAACTCCGTGTCGTCCTCACGCTTGTCCCGAGAAAACTCTGTTTCGTCCTCACGCTTATCCCGAGATAACTCCGTGTCGTCCGCACGCTTGTCCCGAGATAACTCTATGTCGTTCTCGCGTTTAACTCTTGATCGTTGTGTGTCCATTGTCACTACACACGTGACAATCAGCATCAGCATAGCGCCCCATTTTAATACGTGCGCCATTACACCTGTAAAATGACGCTTTATTTTAAAATAGATATACATCTTTTTTAACATATATGACTGTATACAAACAGTTTGTTTAAAAACCATATACTGAAAGAAATTACGGCGAAAAATGAAACACAATGTTCTTTGATGATTTTAATGTAAATACACTGCTGATGTTATGCAACAGAGCATTTTTGTACATATTCCATTAAAATCAATATCACATCTTGTCGAAGATGTTTAACGGAACAGAAATTAAGAAAAGTAACCAAAGTAAACAAAAATGTGGACAGCAATCCCTCGACGTCAGGTCACTCCATCGCCAAAAGGCAATATCCTGCCAACTTTCAAACCACAGACACTGATCTGAATCAACCACCTTGACAACCGGAGTCTAGGAATGTCAATTCATGTCGTCCCTACAGACACCATCAGGCCGACCCAAAGTCTAGGAATGTCAATTCATGTCGTCCCCACAGACACCATCAGGCCGACCCAAAGTCTAGGAATGTCAATTCATGTCGTCCCCACAGACACCATCAGGCCGACCCAAAGTCTAGGAATGTCAATTCATGTCGTCCCCACAGACACCATCTGCTGAGAATATCAGCATATAGACAGCAGACATGTAACGATGAGGACTATGTTGTCAGTTCACTTAACAAACTACAATCAATTTGAAATAAAACAGCAAAAGTGTTAAATGTCATTTGCTACATTCATACATCCCAAATACTCTTTGTTCTTGTAGCTTCACACGTGGTGTATTGGACTTCGTTGGACACTTTCCAATTTGCTCTTTGAAACTAATCTAATGATGCTGAGGATCTAAACACCAGGTGAATTTCTGAACAAGGTTTAATTAGCAAAAGGTATGGCTCCGACGCTCATCAAACTCATCAACTCATCTCATTTAGTCTGCTATGAATAAGCAGTTCTATCACATTGTTAAACTTATCAAAAAACTTTTTACACATGAAAACATTGCTCTCCCTTATTTATACTATAATTCGCATATACATATTTTCGAAGGAATTTGGGTAGGAATTTCGATTGTTTGGGTGATTTGCTTTTTAACATCCCGTGCAGTGACAGTCAGAGTAATTGGAGTAAGTGGTTACGGTACTGGCAAAATGTGGTATATTTACTTAAAAACCGTAAGCGACATACATTCGGGAATGATTTGGGTTTTGTTGATTGATCTTCCAAACTATCAAAACGACATCTATTTTCTTCGAAAGGAGAGGCTGGTTGTTTGTCTTTATTTTCGTGTTAACGGGGTTATTGACCTCTTGACCTTACAGGACCTCATCGTATAGAAATTGTTCTTCGTGAATGCGTTATCGTTATCATAGCGAAGGTTCGATACTCCAGGGGGTTACGCTTACTTTCGCTCTCAGCACCACTGGAATATTTCATGACAAAATCGAAGGCTCAGTGTGCACTACCTTGTAGATGAGACAAAAACTTTAATGTACATCACAAGAATCGCTCGGCCGTGTAGCGGTAACAGTGACGGGCTTTAAAGTCGTGTGTCGCTCCTCTGTAATCTCCAAAGGTACCCATGGAGTATCGAGTATGTCAATAGCGGAAATAGTTAAACTTGATGAAGATGCCAAAATGGATTAATTTTATTCGATGTTCTCTCTTTGATTAAATATTAATTTTATCTGATAAATGCAGGTTTCCTTTAACAACGATTAAAATGTTTGTTGTACAATGTAGGGGATATCAGCTCACCTGAATAGAGAAATTATCATGGAAAGTTGATTCCTAAATTCGCGGCTCCAGCTGTTGCTACAATAGTCTGCTGTATAAGAATATATTCTGTAATATATGTTCATGTACTGTAATTGATACAGAGATCCCGAACGCTGTTTTTGGTCAATGAGTTTCCTTTGACTTGTAATATCGACATGTAGTCCAATGTAACACACAGTTCGAAATCAGACAGAATAAAGATCGAGGGCCATCTGTATCACGTTCCGGTTTCTTTTGACGCATAGCGCCAGATAAATATAGCTCATAGGTCAGTCATAATTTCATACTTTGAACGAGGGCTTTGGAAGTTTAAAGTTTTCATGTTTTTATAAAAACAAAAATTCGATTCACATCCGAAGCAGGCACATATACGTTGTGCCTGATGACCCTATCACCACGTCCATTGGCAGCTGTCACACCCTTTTAATACATTTATTAGTTTGTCCCTTGTCTTTTTACTACACTGTGAAGGTAATACTTATCTACGACATGAAATATCCTTCTTTGTGTCGACTTTATCCACGAACAATGTTGACTTATTCTAAAATAAGATGACTATCATTAAAAAAACATAGGAAGGCGAAATGAAACATCGTTTATGAATTATGAAGAAACAAAGACTCGATAACTTGTTGTGTGCTATTGTCTTCAGAAATGTATCATGTGTATTACATTGTACTTTATACTTATGTATATGTTTATTCTTTCAGGAAAGCTGCTCTTATACATTTGATTATAAATCCAAAGTCGTCATTACACTTCCAACGTGTGACAAACCTTAACTATATAAAGAAATGAAAAGGACAATCTCATTTAACCAGGTGAAACAGTTTACACCGTATCAAATCATCTCTAATATTTCATATTACCTTTGTCAACTTTCTTGTTTGAAGAAGATATTTCATTTCCAATATTTTATAAGAAATAGTAAAACATAATAAGTCGCAATATTGTCGCAATATTGTTATAATCTTATGAAGTAGATACCTGATTGGTATGTTTCATTGCTGGTAATAGATACATATACGGTATTTTTCTTCAATCTTTATTTTTTTTTCTTCATCGATATTTATATCGAACATTTATTTATCAATATATTAGATTATATGTTAAAATATAACTGACAATCAATTTATCAGTTTCTCCTCTATCATTTTGCAATTTTATCAAATCCAGGCATAAGTCGAAAATTGAAATTAAGTTTTAGTTGTAATAAATTCAAAGCCAATGCTTGTAATTCTTAATTAACCGCAATGACACAGATTGATCTGTGTCTCCAATTGTATCATGATATGGAATAAAAGTCTGTTGACAACTAAAACGGATCTTCTTCATGCTAGTTGTAAAACATTATATTAAACCAGTTATTCATTGTAAAGCGTCGAATACAATACATTTTACTTAAAGACTCGTTAAGATCGCCGTGCCCATTATCGTTTGCTCATGATAACAACCTTATTAGTTTCCTTTATGAAAGTTGCCGGACCAACATTCCATCATTAATACAGAAACAACCCGACGGTTTGGCGATTGAGTGTCCGTTTACCATATGATCACTTGACACACAAAGTAAGAAAGCACCTATTATTAAGTTCAGTTACTCGATGTAGAAACCAAACCAAAACACGTAAACATTCGTTGTGTCATACAGATACTTCATCCAATCAGGAGGCGTCAGTGGTATGAAAGGTTAATACATGAAAATGCTTGCCGAAAGTGTTCCGAAATAAATGTAAAACTGCATCAAAAGAAGACAGGTGTCTGTACAAACCTTTATAATGTTTAACATAGTACTGACAGGATCAATTCAGCAACAGGGTAACGGCCAACCTAATGGAGCAATATTTCTCACAAAACAATTAACCAAAACCCGATAAACATTATACCATTTATTTTAGTATAAATATGTTTGTTTATTCATCTGAGTTGATAGATTGATTGCCACCAAATGGTGTATAGTATGTGTATAACGCCTTCTAGTGTTCACTGTCCATAGTGCCAAAAGAAACTGTTTCTATAAATGGATTTTATGAACTAACTTCAATTGAAATTATAGCTTAGATATTGACAGATTTTTATGTTTAACAATTAAATATCATATTTGATGACTTAATACCATTGAAGCAACAGAAGCTTACCTTATACGACCCGCTATGACAACCTCTCACCTGCCTTTCTGCGAGATACTGATGCTGCAGATTGAGGGAGCACAATGAAAAAGGGGATTATCCAGTCTCCTATATATGGACACAGGTGTTAATTCTACAGGTACGTGTTTTACACTTATCCTACTGATCTGTACCTACTGATGTGTAAGAAGAGTCCGTACGTTTACACAGTGACAGGTGTATAACGTAATTAGGTGGAAGTTTTAACGTCACTCGAAAATTGCCAGATCGGAGGTGTGGCGTTCATTTAACAACACGTTCTAACTGCAAACTAATTTTAACTTAATTTGTAAAGGCTTACGTGTCTCCTCATACAAAACTTTAACTGAATTAAGATATTTTTAAAATTCTGTCGATGTTATATTGTAGAAGTATTTTTAATCAAAGTCGAACAGCTAGTGTCGTGTATTTTCCTTCTAATTGTTGAAACTTCAGGTATCTAAATTCCAGTATACCTATTGTAATGAAGCATTGACTTTGAATTATGAACGTTTCATTTTCATAAATTCCATGTCTCTTTCAGATTAAAAAAATACATATATTTTAAAAATCTTATGAGTAAAATGTCTGTGCTATGTTCTTTTGCTTAAGCCTCCATATTCTGTATTTCTATCACATATTTCTTTTTTTACGTTGAACATTTTGCTATTCCAAAGGAAAGAGTAAATCAGTTTGTTCGTTGTATTCGTACAATTTGTATAGTTTTGAAGAATAATAAGCTGTGGAAAACAGTATAAACAATTTTCATTCAAATCTCCAACATTTACAATTAAACCATTTTGTTATTTTAAAGTTATATCTTTAGTATTGATACCATGATGATGCAACATTCTAATGGTTTTATTCTACTTGTTCATGCTTTATAATTAAGATAGGAGTTCCGTCTCAACATCCCAATCAACATATGAACATTTCGCGCTCTTCCTCGCTTAATGAATACATCTTTTGTTTTTACTTGTGGTATACCATACAATAACCGCTAGAAAAGGGAATAAATGAAGCACGTATTTAAAACTTGTCTGTGTATATGCAGAAAGCCAAACAAAATAACATTTAACCGAATAAATGTCCACATCATCCATTCAGGTCTCTACAGTAGTAGTAAAGGTCAAACGTAACATATCCGAGGTAGATTACAGCGAAGAAAGAAAAGTACCTTTATAACCAAAAACACATTATAATGTAACAGATTCACACCTTTCTGCTACAAAAAAAAAATCATTATGCTTCAACTGGATTCATGAAAACTCTGGCAGCTACAAGGCTACTGTCATCCATAGAGATTGGTAGATCACGTATAATCATCTCAAGAAATTCCAGGAAATGAAGCACCAATTTCAATTTTTTCGATGATAAACTCAAAGAAACTATTTCACTGTAGTACTAAAATTATCAAAGCTAGGAGTTGTCCATTTCAAAGTTTCAAAACCATACCTTCTGTATTTTCCCAGCTCCAATCACCATACATTCTCCTCTTGTTTATGCTTTATCATTAAAGTTAGGAGTTGTCTGGTTCCACGCTCTAAGCAACATCTTTTTTGTCTTTTCATGAATGATATTTCAAATATTCTTAAGATTTTTCGGATCTGATTTCACGTTTTCTGTAATACAAATATGTTATTAAAAATCTAAATTTACTGGGTCCGCGTATATCCCGCTGATTTTGTCAGCATGACAATATTGTGATCTTCAACATCATTACTGACTATTTTTAAATCCAAAATGGGTAAAATGAGCATCATTTTAGATGATTTGTTGTTTTATTTTTATATTAACTTAAATTATTTTAGAAGTATGAACAAGTTTTTCCAACTTAAAGTAAACTTGAACTGAAAATACAATTGTTAGGATTGTCTCACAGTGGGACGGAGAAGAAGTTTGTTAATATTAAATTTCGGGTTATTGTCACCTTTTGTGAAATCAAAAATGAAAAAGACATCAGTTGACCTAATTATAGGGGGATTTTCCCAATAGATGGGTCTTATTTACCAGTAAACTACTAAATATACGCTGAAAAATATGTCTGGGCTGTCATTATCATAATTAGAGACAAATTATTTGTGTTTTATAAAGTTACTGGTCGATATATATCCCTCATTCACTGGAGATCAACTAGATTTTCTTACAAAAATGTTTGGTCGTGTTTATGACTACGGTCAATGTCAATGCTGAGGCGTTGAGTCATAGCTAGCAACCGACAATGGTATAGAGTTTGTTTTCACTCGTGTTTCCGCTAATGATATAATAGAAACTTAAAGTCATGGTAATCGTCAATGGTATATAGTGAACTTCAAATCATAGTAACCGTCAATGGTATATAGTGAACTTCAAATGATAGTAACCGACAATGGTATTGTGAACTTTAAGTCATGGTCACCGTCAATGGTATAGTGAACTCTAAGTCATGGTAACCGTCAATGGTAAAGTGAACTTTAAGTCATGGTAACCGTCAATGGTATAGTTTACTTTAAGTCATGGTCACCGTCAATGGTAAAGTGAACTTTAAGTCATGATAACCGTCAATGGTATAGTGAACTTTAAGTCATGGTAACCGTCAATGGAATAGTGAACTTTAAGTCATGGTCACCGTCAATGGTATGGTGAACTTTAAGTCATGGTAACCGTCAATGGTGTAGTGAACTTTAAGTCATGGTAACCGACAATGGTATTGTGAACTTTAAGTCATGGTCACCGTCAATGGTATAGTGAACGTTAAGTCATGGTAACCGTCAATGGTATAGTGAACTTTAGGTCATAGTAGGTGTAAATGGTATAGTGAACTTTAAGTCATGTTAACCGGCAATGGTATAGTATTGTTTTATCCGTGTGTATTGTAAAAGATATAATGGAACTTCAAGTCATGTTTACCGTCAATGAAAATTTTGTAAATATATGTCGACAAACCACCACGATGTCGATAACAACAAGGACATTCCATTCATAACTTAACAGGAAGTATACTATTGCTGTTGTTTTATTTTATATTTATTTTTCTCAAACGGGAAATCGAGCAAATCTCAAAAACAAGTTCAAATACTTTGAAACCACTCCTTAACTCAGAACGTCTGTTATATTGTTTTTGTTTGACCATTGGGAGCAGTATAAGCACGGGTTTACATACAGATGTTACGTGTTTGTTTGTGAGAATGTTGTATATACTGCGCTAATACGATTATACCCGTCGTGCTGCCTTTGCCAACACAATATGTACATGTAAATAAGTATGTGACACGGCCCCACGTACATGTACATATTGCAACGAATTCATTAAACTTCAAAGGGTTAACTCTAGTTAAGAATTCAAGACACGTCATCGTCTGGGAACGTAAACAATTTTCAAACAGGTTCTCTTAATTTTCTCGCATCTCCTATGTTCCTATAATTTTTGGAGGATTTCCTTTCAAATATTTCTTTTGTTAATATTCGGCCCTGGTTTCATCACATTCGAGTTCCCAGTGGATGACACTTTGGATGGCTGCCGGTGGACAGTTTTGACCTAGATTGTACTCGGCACCCAGTAGCATTGGTTTTACGGACTACACTAAACTGATACTGGCTCATGAGGAGCCAAGATTTATAGTCATGTTTTAGGAAGAATAAGTACATGTACACAAGAGTTAAATATTTCAAAATGAAACAGGAAACTGTAAACCCTGCCGTATACTTACTACTGACAGGACTTTCAGTAGTTCAATCACTGAAAAAAATAGAATATGCGACCAGAAGCGTTCAAACCCTGAATGGTAAGGCCACCAATGTCAATGTCATTAAATTATTTCTTTTGTTAGAAATATGTTGGTGAAACAAAAGAACAATTACGACTGCAAGGAATTTGCGAAATCCGGGATATGGTCATACAAATGTAGTATCTTTGTTCACAACTCAGAGGAGACGTTATAGTAGCTATGGATATGGACATTATACCAGTCTTATTGAACACAAAACTCCAGACAATGACCAAAACGGAAGTATTGACTTCCACTCACTATTATAATAATCAAGTAGATAGTATCTCCCTGATCTTTAAACAGTACAATCCTAGGAATCTTAATGTAATACTTTGTCAAATCAGGCACAAAGCAAGTGCCTTAAACTATGATAAATTTACTGACCACCTTATTCAAGATGGCAGTTGTTCTTGTGGAGCACCGCGTGAAGATGCTGATCATTATTTTCTTTTTCTGTCCAAATTATTCTGATTTCAGACGGGATTTTTATTAAATATATAATATAGTAGGATTTATTAGTCTGAAATTACTTACATCAGGAGATAATGAGCTATCACCTGAAACTAATAATTATGTATTATCTAAAGTTGAGAAATGTATTGATTTAACTAATAGATTCATCTAACTCGAATATGATTAGTATATTTTTATTAAGTACTTCCCGTTATATCAATCTGCTCCGATTATAGGTGTGTGTGTGTGTGTGTGTGTTTGCGTGTGTGTTTAGAAGTATGTATGTTGCCAACGTGTGTAGTTTAAACATTCATCCATATAATTAATTCAAACATATATACATTTTTTCCATACAAATGTCCATCTATTTTAACAAGTTATTAATTATCGGTAATTTTGTAAATATATCTTATTATTCTGTGTAAATATATATATGTTGTACCGGTGCAGGAGAAGACTAATATAGACACTGCCTGTTGTCTAATCCTTTTGTAAATACAATAAAATTTGTTGAAACCAAACCTGTTTGTCTTCCGTGTACTTGTATACCTGTGACCATACAAAAGTAAAAATACCTAATCCTAGTTTGATTAAATTTTACAAGGATTGGGGAAAAAAATAGAATGCGTTATTGTAAAAAATAAATGTTGGTGCGACTGTAACCCTTGTAAAAAATCCTTAATTTAAAAATGGTTTACAACAAGGAGTTAAACACACCCCTTACTGTAGAGAATTTTACATTAAAAGTTCCTTTGGCAACCTTTAATCCCTTATTTTCAAAAATATTGTTTCCACATTGAGGGTTAATTTGATAAAAATGTTTGTTGCAGTAAACTGACGAAACCGCATGAAAACTTTTTTTTTTTTTATTAAGGGTAGTTACACCCTTTCCCGTCTTTTATCGTTTGTCGCATACGTAATGCCAACGTATCTCAACTCCCACCGTTATTGAGAAAAAATAAAAAACAAATACATTAAGGACGTACTCTTTTGAGGTTTCAATCAAGTTCAAGTCTCGGTTTGACAAAAAAACACCTTGTGTTTCACTGGTAAATATACTAACGGAATAAAGAAACTGTGCATGCCTAAAATGTGTTATAAAAATAAATCTGTATGTATATTGTAAATCTATATTGTGATAAAAAACATTCTGGCAAATTGTGGAACTGATTATATTTCAAAATGTCAAAATAAAACTAAAAATCTATTTTGGATTGATGTATTTAGGGCATGGAGAAAAATTATTGAAAAATATAAGTCCCCTAGCAGTAATTTCAAAATGCCCATCTGGTGTAACAAAAATATTTCAATAGAAAATAGAAGTATATTTTACAGGGAATGGTACAATAAAGGAATAATTGTAATTGATGATCTAATCAGAGACAGAAATACCAATGCTTTTTACACATTTCAAGAATTCAAACAGATTTATGATATTAATACAAACTTTTTGCGATACCAGGGTCTAATTACTGCCATTAGAGAGTATATTATACAACAAGATATGTCAAATGTAGAGGTTAACTATCCATTTTTACCAATTAATATAGAAATGTTTTTGAAAAACAAAAAGGGGATAAGAGATTTTTATAGCTTATTTTGTAAAAATGATACTATTTCAACAGGTAAAAAAAAA
>NW_018406982.1:34694-53864 GCF_002113885.1 Mizuhopecten yessoensis | reverse complement strand
GTCTGTCTGTCTGTCTTTCTTTCTGTCCATTTACCTATCTTTATTTCCTCTATTTCTTTGTTTTCTTGTTTCTCTTTTCTGATTTTCCTTCCTTTCTAATATAACATTACAATAAAATAAAATACCACTTACAAAAAGAGCAATATTAATTAGTATGAAAGTATGTGTGAAAGTGGAATTCATTATGTATAATGAAATGTATATGTTACTGTAATGTGAAAAATACTTTGAAAATAAACAAATCAAAAAAAAAATCAAAAAAAATCTGAATGACGTAGAACAACAAGGTTTTCAGGAACAATTTATTTGTTATTTATTAACAGTTGCATTCCATTTTCCACGTTATGGAATCAATAAGTTCCGCTCAGGAGTGACGTCAACACAGCAGGGGTCATTCCTGAGTTCACAAAGTTAATACCTCGTATGTCCACCGTTTGCCTGAATGCAAGTCTGGCAACGTCGACGCATGGAGCCTATCAGACGGTTGAAGAATGCTTGTGGGATGGCATTCCAGATCTGTACCAACGCTGCAGCCAAATCAGCCAACGTCACCGGTTGATTAGGTAATACCCGTAATCTGCGCTTCATTTAATCCCAGACGTGTTCAATGGGCGACAGGTCGGGGGATACAGCAGGCCAGGGCAACACGTCAACATTCTACTGGGCCAGCAAGTCCATAGCGACACGAGCTGTGTGTGGCCTGGCGTTGTCCTGCTGTAGCGTAATGTGACGTTGCTGCCCTTGCACGAATGGAACGACGTGGGTCCGGAGGATCTCGTCACGGTAAGGTAGCGCGTGATGTGATGCCGCCCCAAATCATAACGCTGCCTCCGCCGAAAGAACGTCGTTGTACCACACACGCGTCACGGAAACGTTCTCCAACGCGACAATACACTCTGGAACGGCCGTCACTACTATCCAGGTGGACTCGCGACTCGTTCTTAAACAAAATGCCTGCCCAATCCCGTCGAGTAAATCGCAAATGCCTTCTGCACCAGTCCAGACATGCTACACGATGACGTGGCAGAAGAACTGGGCGGATTGCAGGACGTCGCGGACGGATAGCTCGTTCACGCAATCGGTTACGTATAGTTCTCGAACTTATTGGTAACAACCCAGGGATTGTCCGTGCAGTCAAACTTGCCGTTTGGAAGCGATTTCTCAAATGGACAAGCCGAATATGGTTGTCCTGTTGACGTGACGTCACACGATGGCGTCCCGCACGAGGTCGATCGCCGACGTGGCCAAACTGTTGATGTCGTCTCCAGAAATCCCGTATTGTGTTTCGATGGACATGAAAACGTGTAGAGACAACGGCTTGGCTCATACCAGCTTGAAGCATACCAATAATCCGGAGGCGGTCATTTTCATTGAGCCTCGGCATAGCATTTATCACAAATTAAAACGTTATAATGCTGTTTCTATTGTTCACTGGTCTCAACAGAGTGACCTAACAGTTGAAAAAAAAGTTTCATTGTCGAATTGGATGGCTGGACGAGAAAAGCGTGCAAACTGGTCAACGCCTATATAGAGAGCAAACTGCACGGGAAAACTGTCATACCTTGTCGAACAAGATAAGTGTAGATTCATCAACATGTGCTCTATTGCAGCTATGTGGCGCAAAAGAAAATCACCATTACAAACCACGTAAATGGCTGCTTTACCTACCTCAGTATCATAACGCAATCCAACGATATTGAAAAAAAATCAGGCCCAAGCAATGACACCACAAAATATCTGTGTAGCACATGTGATCACACAGTAACTTTGGAACACAAGGGGATAGTCTGCGAGTCTTGTGACCAATGGTTCCACATTAATTGCCAAAACGTTGGAATCAAATCATATGAAGAATTAAATGACTCAATGGTAAGCTGGCACTACCTAATATGTGACCGTCCAAATTATAGTCAAGTGATATTCAACCCTCACGTGACAAGCACCCAAAATTCCTTTCATGTGCTGTCCAATACAAGTGAAACATTCCGAAGCCTACAAAGCCCAAAACTCGAACAATCTAGTCGTGGCTTTAACCATGTCCATTGTTCAACCCCAGTAAGGAAAGCTTCACATGCTTTCAAAGTACAAAAAAAAACTTCGGGTGCTGAAAATAAACTTCCAGTCCCTTAGATCAAAACAACACCTCCTTGGTAACGTTATAGACAGTACAGATCCTGACATAATAATTGGTTCAGAAACCTGGTTGTCACCTAACATCAAGGATAACGAGGTTTTCCCTGACTCCTTCAAACTATTTCGAAAAGATAGAGTCGGTAGAGAAGGAGGTGGGGTGTTAATTGCCACAAAAAACACCCTTATAAGCCAGGAAGTACCTGAACTCACTGTCTCTGACAAATGTGAGCTAGTTTGGGCCAAGGTAGACATTATTGGCTGCAGATCACTATACATATCTGCCTTTTACCACCCTAAAACAAACGATGTGGAAAGTGCTAATGGTTTTGATTCCTCTGGTAAAAGAGCAGCCAGTATAAAACATACAGCCCTACTCATCGTTGGGGACTTTAACCTACCCGGTTGGGAGTGGCAATCCAGAACTCTAAAACCAGGCACCTAACATCAAAATATACACCAATTATTTGGAAACACTTTTGATGACACTGGCTTGACACAAATGATCTCAGAACCAACCAGGAAAAAAATTACTTTAGACCTGATTTGGACAAATTTTCCCACTTTAATACCTAGAACGGAAGTCATGCCAGGCGTTTCCGACCATGGTATAGTGTTTGTGGAATTTAACATTGCCCCCAAAAAGCTAAAACAAAAACCTAGAGATATAACACTATACAAAAAGGCAAACTGGGGTAATATCAAAACTGAACTCAACTCTTTTGGAGACGAACTCAGACTTGACCATATATCAGACGCCAACGAACTATGGGAAAAGTTCAGGGTCAAGTTACACTCTCTTATAAAGGCCCATATCCCCCCAAAAAGGGCAAAAATAAAATAAAATAAAACTTGGGTTAAACAAGAAACCAGACAACTCATCAGAAAACGAGACAGACTTTACAAAAAGGTGAAAAAGTCAAAAGACCCCCAACTCTCCTCTAAGTACAAAGACATCAAACGATTAGTACAACAACAACTGCGCCAGTCATACTGGCAATATATAGAGGGCATTGTAACACCTGATACTGGTCATCCAAATAATGTCAGCAAGAAATTTCGGACGCATATTAAACACCAGAAGACGGAAGGCACTAATATCAGCCAATTAAAGCAGGATGGGAAACTTCTATCAGACCCCATTGATAAAGCAAATGCTCTAAACAAGCAGTTCCATTCGGTATTCTCCCCTGCAACTGAAATTTCCATTGCAGAATTTCATCAGACACTCCATGTAGATGACAACACTTATCCATCAATTGCTGACCTAAATATTTCAAACAAAGGAGTTCTGAAACTACTGCTAAATCTGAAACCAGAAAAAGCTGCTGGCCCTGATAACTTAAAACCAAGACTACTTAAGGAACTTGTAAATGAAAAAGCCCCCATTCTGACACCGATTTTTACCAAATCATACGATACTGGCATTGTACCAAATGACTGAAAGACTGCTCATGTAGCCCCTTATACAAAAAAGGACAACGCTATACTCCTGAAAACTACCGTCCCATATCGTTGACATCTGTGTGTTGCAAGCTTACTAAGCCACATCATGACCCATTCAGATAATCACGACATACTCTACCCTTTGCAACATGGTTTTCGAACATTCAGATCCTGCGAGACCCAATTATTGGAATTTGTTGAAGATATTACTCAAAATTTAGAAGCTGGCAAACAAACCGACGTGTTAATATTAGATTTTTCGAAGGCATTTGACAAAGTCAGCCACTCACTTCTTATTCATAAATTAGAACATTACGGAGTAAGAGGGGAAAAAATTGCTGGATAAAAAACTTCCTTCTTGGCCGCAAAGCAAGCTGTCCTTTGTGAAGGGGAAATTTCATCATATATGCCTGTAGAACCTGGGGTACCAAAGGGGTCAGTTCTGGAAACAAGTCTCTTCCTGCACTACATAAACGACCTAGCATCAAGCCTACAATCAACTGTAAGATTATTTGCGGACGACACGATAGCTTATCTGACCATATCATGTGATCAGTGACCTGGACAAATTAGCTGTATGGGCAAAACACTGGACTATGTCCTTCCACCCGGACAAGTGTAGCGTACTTTCTATTATAACACGTAGTCGTTCTCCCAAACTGTATGATTATACCCTTTACGGACAAACCTTAAAACATGTAAATACTGCTAAATATTTGGGCACCACGTTTAGTTCAGACATGCGTTGGGAGAAACATATCACCAACATTGGTAACAAAACCAACAACACTTTTAGCTTTTTAAGACTAAACCTCAAAATCAGCTCCAAAGGATTTAAAGAACAGGCATACAAATCTTTAGTTAGGCCAACAGTTGAATATGCCAGTACTGTATGGGACCCATATTTAGAACAAGACATCAACAAAATTGAAAAGGTCCAGCGGAGAGGAGCTAGATTTACCTTAAATCGCCATGGCAACAGGTCCAGTGTAGGAGATATGTTAGATGCTTTAAATTGGCCACTTTTAGAAACCAGAAGAAAAAATGCCCGCCTAGCCATGCTTTACAAAATTAAAAACAACCTGGTTGCAATTGACTCTACAAACAAACTACTCCCAGCTACACGTCTATCTAGAAACCAACACGAACAATACTTCTCCATACCTCACTGCAGAACCCAGTATAAGAAAATGTCCTTTTATCCACGCACATACGTATACGTACGCACTATAGTTGACTGGAACAGCCTCCCGCCAGATATCGCCTTTACAAAATCACTATATAGCTAGTGGCCTTCAAATCTGCCATCCTAAACTTTAAAAAACCGTAAAGTAATGTGTGTTTTTAACCTTATCTATTTTTATTAAATTTCCTTATTATTTACTATTAGTAGTATTCTTCCTCATACTATTAATTATTATTATTATTATTATTATTATTATTATTGTTTTTAAATGTTTTTAATTGTACTATTGCTCACGCACAAACCAGTGTCATTATATTCGGCAAGACGAACGAGGACACTTACATGGCAGAAGCAGAAGCAGAAACGTGCATGTGTGTTCAGCCTTAGCTATTCGATTCGAACGCACCTGCTATTCAGGGAAGTTTTTCGCTGTGCGCATGCGCAAATTATATTGTTAAAATAACAATTCTGTAAGTTTTGAAATGCTAATCGGATATTGGCTGTATCATTTAGCGGTTCTGGGCAACCTACGTATACCATAACGTAGCAGGTCATCGAAGCTCACGACTTTGAACCCATTGAACTTTATACCAAATCAGGGGCTAGGGGGTTACTACGTAACGAAACCGTCATGTAGATTATTCTTCCTGGTTTTTGAACGGTTTGATCTTCTCCTTTCTGGACAGGATACACAGGTTAGTAGCATTATGATAAGATATCGGTAGATGTGAAATACTGCTTATTTAATTGATTTAAAAGCAACTATGACATTGCAGCCAGATAACTTCAGTCCGTCTTGGACACTGTCAGACTTGCATGTAAGGTTACACTGCATGTTTTGTACGCAACCGCTGGTACAGGCATCGACTTGCTTTGTTTGCAATGCCGAGTTCCTTTGTTTATTACACACACGCATTAATGCACCTATATAATAATGAAAGAGTAACATTGTTGATAACTTGACCAATGATGTATACAGGAACTGTCTAATGATTTTTATGTCTTGTATGCGGTTCTACTTTCACTTTCGACCGATTTTGATGTTCTCCACTTGATCAGTCACTGTTCCTGAGGTCGACACTGGTGATTGGTCTGATACGACGGTTCATGAAAAGTGCCGGTGAATTACTATATGTATGTAACTCGGGTTAGTTAATTTATCATTTTTGGAGAAAAAAAGAGACAATTAACAGAAATTAGATCAGTCAAGACTGATTGTCTTCTGCCAAAAAAAACCCCAAAAAACCAAACTTATTCTTATTTCCCTATGTATATTATCCAGCGTATGACATGTAACAATGGACAAATTGACGCTACCAATTGAGCTTCCTGGTTGCCGACGATTGACCCAGTCCAGTTCCACTGTATATATATATTTTTTTAAATGCCGCAAATAACTGGATCCTTCCTCCCTCTCTCTCCAACAAGAATAAATGATAGAAGTTGAAATAACTTGTTTGATAATTGTTATAAAATAGATGATGTTTTTACTTGTGATTACTTCCCTTCATACCTCAACTTGGGCATATAAAAAGTATGGAGAAATAACTACAATCACTAGCTGTAGTAGTAGAGTTATAAATAGGTAAAGATGACCATGACAGCGTCGTGCTGGGTATATGTAGTTTAGTTCTCATCCGATGAGCTGTATATAATAAAGTATTGGATACATCACATTGTATTTCAATGTTATCAGATAATGTTAAGAAAAGTTTATAATGATTATTAGATCCTTTTAATAAAGCTTTTTAACTTTGTATCTAAAAGAGATTTTATATTTTCCAGAATTAACTTCAGAATGGCGAGCAACTCTGGAACAACTGGTAAGATGAGTAACAATTCCCGACGAAAGTTCATCGAGACGATGATTGCAGGGATCTCGGAGAACAGTCAGGATGACTCTATGGCAGATGTGGACATTATTGTGGAGGATGAGAAATTCCCCTGTCACCGACTCATCCTTGCCACAATGTCACCCTACTTCAAGGCTATGTTCCACTCGGGAATGGTGGAAACCCGTGAAAGATCTATCACAATCCCAGGAATATCTAAATCAGCATTTGTGCAAGTGAGAGCAAGCATGTATGGCAGTGACTACAACATCACAGCAGATAATGCTTTGGAACTGCTCCATGCTGCAGCTCTGTTTCAGATCATCCCCTTACAAGAGGCATGTGAGGAGTTTCTTGCTAAAGAGATGGACATGGAGAACTGTCTGATGCTTTTCAAAGTTGCCCGGTCCTGTAATTGTAAAGTCTTACTGGAGAGATGTAGACCTTTTGTTATGGAGGGCTTTAATGGCCTATGGAAATCTGATGAATTTGAGACTTTGGATTTGGAGGATTTGGAAAGTATTGTTCGAGATGATGATCTTGTGCCAGTAGATGAAGAGCAAATTTGTGAAGCAACGTTAAAATGGGTGGAGGCGGATTTAGTCAACCGTAAAGAGTATCTTGGACGTTTATTTAGACATATAAGACTTGTTAATGTCAGTCCAGAGTATCTGTTAGAAGAGTTGTACAACAAGGAACTGTTATTGAATGATGAAAACTGTAAACGTTATCTGGACGAGGTAAGAGACTACCATATACTGCCAGCCAGACGACATGAGTTTGCATCAGGCAGGTTCCATCTTAGGAACAGTGATGACTTTGAGGAGGTGATTCTGGCATTGACAGAATATGACATGGAAAGATCGGGATCTTTCTATCAGGATGGGAAATGTCTTTGGGCCTACAGTCACCATCAGGGACGCTGGTACACCCTTGCTCCAATCCCTCTTCAGCAAAACCCAGGCACCGACTTTTCTGTTGTGTCATTTCGCAATGACTTGTATCTCACTGGGGGGACTTCCACCCTGAAGAACTTGCTGAAGTATGACTCGGATCGTAATGAATGGGCTCAGTGTGATGCCAATATGAAGCGGGGTCGCTACAACCACATGATGGCTGCTGTCCGGGAAAGTGTCTACGTCCTTGGTGGATACAATGCTAAGATGGCAGAAGGAAACAATGTACAGGGATCAATAGAAGAGTACAATGTAAACTCCCGTCGCTGGCGAACAATGGGAGAGCTGATCACTTCAGTCCAGTGTGCTGCTACAGTGGCCATTGGGGAGAAGATTTACATCTTGGGGGGAAAGCAGGAGGATGGGTCACACTATGATGGCATCCAGATATTTGACACCCGGCAACGAGAAACAAAAGTACAGGCTGGCATCTTAAAGGGTTTAGCCCAGCCCCTCAGAGTGATTCCTGTCGACGGCAAGGTTATTATCATCACAGCAACTGGTGAGGTGTATGACTACAGGTACAGCAAGGTGAAGTTGAGTCTGGTCAAGCGCTTGCACCATGATTGTTTGCCCATTTTAGGTGTTGCACATTATAGGGGATATATCATGTTGCTCTCTGCCTCCAAAGACAAGCCACTTGTCTTCTCTAAGCTATTCAGGTTAGAGCTGAGGTGCTCTCCCACGCGACTGGATGTTGTTTCTCCAAAAAACAACACCAAGCCAAAACCGATTCACGCATGTCTACGTGGTATTGTCAACAAACAGTTCTTGTATCATACCTACTTCCAGTAGCTCCTATATATATATAGCATGTCATGCCAAGTGGTGTGTGACCAGAAAGATAGTTAGGTGAAACTTATAATGTACTTTTGATATCATAACATGGACTCAACAACATCTCTGATTTTAAAAAGTTGGAAATCTTGAGTATACAAGACATGATGTGAACGTTCATTTTACTTGACTGTAAGTTCAGACACGCAGGTTATACTAATATAAATACAATATACACATTTATCATTGTCTTACAGCGGTACTTAGAATACATACATTTCATTATTTTGTCACTTATTACAAATCCTCCTGTGATTTGTTTCATATAATTTACATTCCAATTAAAGTACATTTCAAATCAACCACATTGTAACATATATATACAAGTGGATTAGACAATCACAGTACATGTACTAGGTTGGTTATACACCTAACTGTAAACAGGCTAGTATGCACCACTCAACCAATCTTCACTAATTTCCTGTTTAGTATGTAGCAAGTGAATTGTACAATAACTGGATAATATGAATCATAGTGGCATGAACATTGTAAACCTATAATGTCAGTATGTCTGACCTAGTTTCAGTTCTGACCAGACATAATTCTGTTATTCTTTCGATGTGTATTGAACTCCACCCTGTTTATTTATTTTACTAATATGGTAGTGATCCTTTCAGTATGCTCTACCTTTACTTTAAATGATCTTGTGAACCCTAACATCTCTTATAAGTTCAGATGAGTATACAGTGTACCAGGTCTAACTTGTATGGAAAAAATCAGTGGGAAATTTTTAGTTTTGAAGAAAGTTTTGATGATTAATTTGTTAATTCCTACAAAAAACCTGGATATAGCTTATCTTTTAATTACCTTTGTAATTTGTCTTGTTTCTGTTGTACCTCTGGATGTACCCGTACACACTAAACCATATGTAGTTGTAGTAGTGTTATTTCCTTGTTAAAACCGTACCACTAATAGCTATAGCTCTGGTTGTTTTGGTTTGGCTTACAGTCTAATGAGAGAGCACCTAACTTCTAACAGCTTGTACTAAAAACTTAACACTGTCACTATTCTGTCTTTTCGTATTGCAGAGTTATCTGCTCTTGTGAGCAGGTATTGATTGTTAAATTACATCATTTGTTTGTGAGAGTAACATCATCAATTTTTGAGAAAACGCCATAATTTTCTCACACAAAAAACCAATGACGTAACAATCAATACCTGCTCACAAGAGAAGATAACTATGCAATATGCAAAGACGGAATAGTGGAGGCATATATATGGAGTGACAGGGAAAATATAACATCCTCTAGCTTGCTTTGTATGTATCTCTATTAATTGCTTTGTGAAGCACATTGTACCTGCATCTTTGCTGCTTTTCTTTCAATATTATCACTGAAGTGAGTTACCTGTACATGTGTTGAGACACTGGACCTATGACTTCATATACTGAGTAAGAAAGCTCTGAGATTTATAGCACCAGTACAGGTGTAGTACAGTACCTGTCAAGCTTGCAGCAATGAAGTGAGGGTCCAAGATGGACAAAATGCAGGTCAAGTCTGCTAATTGCAGGTCATTTCAGAATGTTTACTTTTAAAAGTCAGTAAAGTCAGTTGTTATAGCATTTATACTATTTTAACTTGCCTTTTAATATACTTGTGTACATAATGTTTAATGCAAATTTTAATATTCAAAGCTTAATATGTCATTTGCAGGTTGACCTGCACAAATGCAGGTGCTTTGGCAGGTATGGGTGTAGTTGGGAGAAAATGATTTAAAATTTCTTATTCCTTAACTTGATCCGGCTGTCTACATGTATGTGGAAGGCCAGTGGCCTAACTATAACCACTAGACCAATCAAGTGGAAACTAGTCTGAAAATTGAACCTTCTAGTTCTTGTGTGCTGGTCAACAACTTAATTGTGTTGGACCTTCAAACAGGGTCATAAAATATTTGTTAAACAATGTTTATTACAGGGCAGGTCTTGGTGAAAGTATATTTTGATTGTTTACATCAAATTTCATTTATGAAAATGACCTAAAGTATATAACCAGACAACCTTGCTCTGTATGTTGCACAGCTTTGATATATATCCTCTATGGCATAAGATGTTATATTTGTGTATTGTGTGTAATTATATTCTGTCTCTTGGTAAGATCTGATAGCTCCAGATTTAACTGTCAGAACATATCTTACACCTATTTGACTTGTGTCACCCTGGTAAATTACCAGTCACTTCCTACCGACTCGGCTAGGGAGAATTTGTCTTTAGCCCCTTAGGTAGAGCGTAAGACTGGTACGCCAGAGGTCCCAGGTTCGACTCCTAGTAACACTGAGAATTAGGATGTACAATAAAGAGTTTGTCCAGTATCCAAGTTTATAGATTGCAGCCGGGAATGATAGCTTGCCTGCTTGTAATCAGCAATATATTGAATGAAGCCATGAAATGGTTAAGTTTGACATGTAACAATTAATAGATTTTTGAAGCCATGAGATGGTGATGTTGGTTTAATGTACCCAGAAAATAAAGGGTAGATTTAAACCATAAAATGGTAAATTTTGCCCTGCATGTAGATACATGTAGCTAGATAATATATAGATATGAGGCCATGAAATTGGTAGAGCGTCCATCTAGAGAGCATTTTTCAATCTCTTGTTACAGATGTAATGTTATGCTATGAAATGGTAAACATTTCGCTGTACATATCTAAGATTGAGACCATGAAAGTGCTTTTTCTGTACCCCAATGAAAAAAAATACAATGACCTGTTGACAATCCAAAGAAAACTGTGCATCTCTTTAATTAATTCAGTTTCAAACAGTTCATTTCCTTATACTCAGTATATTGTTTTAACCTTCAAAATAGGGAAGTGGGAGGTGTTCCTGAGAGATTTTATTTAGTTTATTTCTCACGAACATGTACAATATTCTGTATTACCTGCTGTTTTATCACTTCTAGCCATTGGTTTGTATTGGTATGCTTTTTACCAGGTGATGGGCTTATTGCTGGATAGATATTGTACTCTAGCGGGAGCCTGAAGTTGGTTCCTAGTTCCAAGTGATCCCCTACTCCTGGCTGCTTGATTTGACATTTCTAATCATGGGATATAAGATTCAAATGCTAGTACTGTTATAATTACTTCCAATTGTCTAATGTTATATCACACTGAGACTTGGAAAATATATTTGTTATGTCATTACAAGGTAATACGACAGAGGTGTTTTCCTGGAGCAAAACATATGCAGTACTTGTTGTTGTAATTACCACACACAGCAAGTTTTGTAAAGCTAATAACTGTAATACAAATGTTAGTGCTTGCATATGTATGTTAATTAAGGAAGTGTGGCAATGTTTTCTTTATAAAAGGATAATTACTACATATCTAGCAGTTGTTCTTATGAAATTCTCACCACCTGAATACCCTAATCAAGTTTGTTGAAGCTGCCTTGTATATCAAGTAGAAAGTTATGATGCGACTGACGTATTGCAGAAAGGGGGATAACTCCGGGATCCATATCTACCAGATCAAGAGTTTTGAATGCTAACTGTAAATGATATGGTCCAGACAAAAAAGAAAAAAAAAAAACTTTTTAAATTTTGTTCAGTGGACACAATAACTTACATAGCAGTTACGGGGGAAAGTACAGACATCTGATTCAAGTACATTCCAGTCAGGTCGAGTTTTACAAAAAATCAGGCTGAAGTAGTTTAATTTGCTGGTCTTTTCTTTTACTAGAAATTATTGTTAAATTTTATACTATTATGATAAAAATACTTTGAAATCAACATATTGAGATGTTATGGACTCGGAATATCTTAATTTGTTTTGAAACAATTTGCAATACGTATGATAGAATTATTTATTTTTACAAATTAATTGCATTTTGTTATGAATAAAATATGTATTAAACAAATTGATGTTTTGTTGTTTACTACTAGAGTGGATTTTCATGTTTATAATGTCCGGATAGTCCTATCATTAACAGTTGTGTATGTAATCTGCCACATACAATTTAGGGATGTATAGACACATGAAATCAACAAGGCAAGTAGAGTTGATTATAGCTAACGTTTTCAAATATTATGGTCATCTTCAGGTGATTACTTTTAATGTTAGTAAGTTAAAACATTATGACATAATACAATCAATAATATAAGGGGAGATAAATGAGATCAATGTTCTAGGTGTGACATATTGATTATAGTACAGTGCATCATAATATTCTTACCTAGAAATTAAAAGTACCTGAAGATGTCCACAAAACTGAAAAGGTAACTACATAAAGATGTCATCAAAGCTTAACATTAGGAGTGATCAACTTTACTTACGTTGTTGGTTGTGTATATCTACATATAAATTTTGGAGAGTATGGAACTCAGTTTGACAACACATACATACATATACCTCTGAATGTGTGAAGTACAACGGACTGTCCTAGTGGTTCTCTGTGTTGAAATATACTAGTTACTTACATATATATATATGGTATGCTGTGTAATGTCATTCGCTGTCATGATATAAATCCCCTCTCATTACCAAGGGGAAAAAAGGGGCAAGTTAAACTGTAGTGATACAGTACACGCCAGTAATGATTCACAACAATAAAACTGATACTTTTTACTGTAGAACTTTGTTTTAATAATTTGATTGGAAACCAGTTCATGGAGTCAGTTAGGTTTGTGCTGATTTTGGCAATAATTAACTATTATTTTTCCATTAAGTTCTGAGTTTCAAACTTAGTTTAAGCTCAAAATAAGGAGCTGCTTTTACTAAAAACAATCACCTTCCATGCTATGTTTCTGTGCCTCCTTCAATAGAGGTATGGTAATGGATGTGGATGGTGTACATCTGATGGCCTCCTTGGTTCCTGGTTTTAAAGTCACATGATGAAACAATAGATCTCAGATGTTTCACTGTTCCTGAATACTTGACACAATGTTATACAAGAATACATTACAATAGTAATATAATACATTGCGACAAGAAGAATATATTGAAACAAAATCTATACAGTATGAAGGCCTACCTGTTGGCCTTGTTACCAGAAGGTCCAAACTACATACATGTAATTAAAGCTCACATAAACATACTTCGTTAATATATACTTGTCTCCATTCAACAAGCACTCTATGTCTAAATCTTCGTTCTGTATTCAACATTTACATTCCTTTGTTATATATTCAATCAGAAAGAGACGGGTAAGGACTACTGGTGCAGCGTCTACATCTCTTGTTAAAACAGGAGGAAGGACAGGTCAGCCCCGGTCTCTATTTCCTTTGGTTCTGTATCCCTGATAACAGGAAGGAATTATAGTTAGACTTTTTGTTTCAGCAATTATATACCTACACTTATATGATTTGATCTGACATACTCTTATGTGAAATATTTACTGTGACACAGATTAACTTTTGCCTTTTTTACCTTTCATAAACAGGGTGAATTTACCATGCGAACAGATATCTAGTATTCCACATACGATATATAGTAAATACATCTGAAGGGTGAAAACAACATGGGTATACCAGTGCACGGCGAAACTTTACAGGTAAACATTAATCAATTTATTTGTAAAGTAAAACCAAGAAAATAAACTAGAACTTGTTGGGTCCACAACACAAGTTTGAGGAATACAAGATATTTGATGAATTTGAGGTTAGACAGACATTATGGTGTATGGATCAGGTGGGACAGACATTATGGTGTATGGATCAGGTGGGACAGATAGTATGGTGTATGGATCAGGTTAGACAGACATTGTGGTGTATTGATCAGGTGGGACGGACATTGTGGTGTATTGATCAGGTGGGACGAACATTGTGGTGTATGGATCAGGTGGGACAGACATTGTGGTGTATTGATTAGGTGGGACACACTGTGGTGTATTGATCAGGTGGAACAGACATTGTGGTGTACTGATCAGGTGGGAAAGACACCGGTGTATTGATCAGGTGAGACAGACATTGTGGTGTATTGATCAGGTGGGACGGATATTGTGGTGTATTGATAAGGTGGGACGGACATTGTTGTGTATTGATCAGGTGGAACAGACATTGTGGTGTATTGATCAGGTGAGACAGACACTGTGGTGTATTGATCAAGTGGGACAGACACCGGTGTATTGATCAGGTGAGACAGACATTGTGGTGTATTGATTAGGTGGGATAGACACTGTGGTGTATTGCTCAGGTGGGACGGACATTGTTGTGTATTGATCCGGTGGGATGGACATTGTGGTGTATTAATTATGTGAGATAGACATTGTGGTGTATTATCAGGTGGGATAGATATGTGGTGCATTGATCAGCTGGGATAGACATTTTGGTGTACTGATCAGGTGGGACGGACATTGTGGTATATTGATCAGGTGGGATAGACATTATGGTGTATTGATCAGGTGGGACGGACATTGTTGTGTATTGATCAGGTGGGATATACATTGTGGTGTATTAATTATGTGAGATAGACATTGTGGTGTATTGATCAGGTGGGAAAGACATTGTGGTGTATTGATCAGGTGGGATAGACATTGTGGTGTATTGATTAGGTGGGACGGACATTTTGGTGTATTGCTCAGGTGAGACAGACACTGTAGTGTATTAATAATGTGAGACAGACACTGTGGTGTATTGATCAGGTGGGATAGACATTGTGGTGAATTGATCAGGTGGGACAGACATTGTGGTGTATTGATTAGGTGGGACAGACATTGTGGTGTATTGATTAGGTGGGACAGACATTGTGGTGTATTGATCAGGTGGGACAGACATTGTGGTGTATTGATCAGGTGGGACAGACATTGTGGTGCATTGATTAGGTGGGACAGACATTGTGGTGTATTGATTAGGTGGGATAGACATTGTGGTGAATTGATCAGGTGGGACAGACACTGTGGTGTATTGATTAGGTGAGACAGACATTGTGGTGTATTGATTAGGTGGGATATACACTGTGGTGTATTGATCAGGTGGGACAGACATTGTGGTGTATTGATCAGGTGGGACGGACATTGTGGTGTATTGATCAGGTGGGACAGACATTGTGGTGTACTGATCAGGTGGGATATACACTGTGGTGTATTGATTAGGTGAGACAGACACTGTGGTGAATTGATCAGGTGGTATAGACATTGTTGTGTATTGATTAGGTGAGACAGACACTGTGGTGAATTGATCAGGTGGTATAGACATTGTTGTGTATTGATTAGGTGAGACAGACACTGTGGTGTATTGATTAGGTGGGACAGACATTGTGGTGTATTAATCAGGTGGGACAGACATTGTGGTGTACTGATCAGGTGGGATATACATTGTGGTGTATTGATTAGGTGAGACAGACACTGTGGTGAATTGATCAGGTGGTATAGACATTGTTGTGTATTGATTAGGTGAGACAGACATTGTGGTGTATTGATCAGGTGGGACAGACATTGTCGTGTATTGATTAGGTGAGACAGACACTGTGGTGTATTGATTAGGTGTGACAGACATTGAGGTGTATTGATCAGGTGGGACAGACATTGTGGTGCATTGATTAGGTGGGACAGACATTGTGGTGTATTGATTAGGTGGGATAGACATTGTGGGGTATTGATCAGGTGGGACAGACACTGTGGTGTATTGATCAGGTGGGACAGACATTGTCGTGTATTGATTAGGTGAGACAGACACTGTGGTGTATTGATCAGGTGGGATAGACATTGTGGTGTATTGATTAGGTGAGACAGACACTGTGGTGTATTGATTAGGTGAGACAGACATTGTGGTGTATTGATCAGGTGGGACAGACATTGTGGTGTATTGATCAGGTGGGACAGACATTGTGGTGTATTGTTTAGGCGGTACAGACATTGTGGTGTATTGATTAGGTGGGACAGACATTGTTGTGTATTGATTAGGTGGGATAGACATTGTGGTTTATTGATTAGGTGGGACAGACATTGTGGGGTATTTATCAGGTGGGACAGACATTGTGGTGGATTGTTTAGGCGGTACAGACATTGTGGGGTATTGATTAGGTGGGACAGATATTGTTGTGTATTGATCAGGTGGGACAGACTTTGTTTTGTATTGATCAGGTGGGACGGACATTGTAGACATTATGGGGTATGGATCAGGTGGGACAGACATTGTGGTGGATTGTTTAGGCGGTACAGACATTGTGGGGTATTGATTAGGTGGGATAGACAGTGTGGTGTATTGATTAGGTGGGATAGACATTGTGGTGTATTGATTAGGTGGGACAGACATGGTTGTGTATTGATCAGGTGGGACAGACATTGTTTTGTATTGATCAGGTGGGACGGACATTGTGGTGTATTGATCAGGTGTGGTGTATTGATCAGGAGGGACGGACATTGTGGTGTATTGATCATGTGGGACAGACATTGTGGTGTGTTGATCAGGTGGGACAGACACTGGTGTATTGATCAGGGGGGACAGACATTGTGGGGTATTGATTAGGTGGGAGAGACATTGTGGTGTATTGATTAGGCGGGATAGACATTGTGGTGTTTTGATGAGGTGGGACAGACATTGTGGTGTTTTGATGAGGTGGGACAGACATTGGGGTGTATTGATTAGGTGGGAGAGACATTGTGGTGTATTTATTAGGTGGGACAGACATGGTTGTGTATTGAGCAAGTTGGACAGACATTGTTTTGTATTGATTAGGTGGGGTAGACATTGTGGTGTATTGATTAGGTGGGATAGACATTGTGGTGTACTGATCAGGTGGAACAGCCATTGTGGTGTATTGATCAGGTGGGACAGACACTGTGGTGTATTGATCAGGTGGGACAGACGTTGTGGTGTATTGATCATGTGGGACAGACACTGGTGTATTGATCAGTTGGGACAGACACTGTGGGGTATTGATCAGGTGGGACGGACATTGTGGTGTATTGATTAGGTGGAGCAGACATTGTGGTGATGAAATAAAGAATTAAAATGTTATTGAGTTAAAATACATTTTGTATCTTTAAATGTGGTTGCTAATCTGCGTGATATTTCTGCTTAATAATCATACCCGAATATGGTTTTACACATTCATTAAATAGATGCTGAACTGATAGAAACATCAACGTCAAACATTAAAGCAAAATAACATTTATGCACACAAATGATACATGTACTTAATGATACTGCCGTTAATACTCTTATTACGTTCTGTTCGACAAACAGATAGAATAAATACTTAGGACTTGAGTGGTTGGGGATCCATCAAAGTTCGAGGAACATGTGATATTTGAGTAATGGTCATTGGAGTGATCTGAGGTAACTTTACAGAGAATATATAGGAAACCAGTTGGGACCAAGCAAATTTTCGATGAAATGGGGGTAATTGAGTAATGCTAGTTTGAGAAAGTTAATTGGGTTGAATTCCACTCTACTTTGTAAATGCAACAAATAGTACCTGACAAACAGCTTGGCTCCATTACGTCCCATCAGTGTGGCTTTGTCGCCCTCCACCAAGAGAATACAACCCTCCCTCAATCCCTGTCAACAGACAACACACATCAATCACATACTATACATTTATTGCCATTTTTGTAGGGAAATATGATTCTTTGTTTCCTCAATATTAATCTTGTTTCATGAGGGAAAAGCCTGAATATACACAATAACAAAGATGGTCTGCTTGACACATCATTGTTGTCATTGGTTCAGTCTCTCCGATCTCAGGTGGTGACTCTTGCTCATTTTTCTAAAGAGGCTCCAAAAATATGACTGATGAAACAGCAAATGAGGGCAACACAATGTTTTATTTCCTGTCATATGATCGCTATAATCCAATCAGACATGCTGTTAAATAGATGAGGTATAATAAAATTGTTTGCATAAGGAGGCATGGTAGTCCAGTGGTAAGACGCTGGGCTCGTGACCGAAGGGTTGCGGGGTGACGTTATGTTACGGCACTGTGTTGTATCATTGAGCAAGATGCTTTACTCTGCTTGTTCTAGTCTACTCAGCTGTAAATGAGTAAGTGGTTGGGCAGTGCTAGAATTGTAAAATGCTAACTGTGAGCACCGAAATGGCAGCACCAACTGAATGCTCCCCATGGAGTTGAGAAAGATGTTGGCTGGATTCAAAGGCCCTATAACCATGGATAATAATTTGTGAACTGCTTTGAGACAACCTACAAACTAGGTTGTGATAAAGCTGTATATAAGAACCTCAAATTATTATTATTAGCTCACCTGGTCCAAGGACCAAGGTGAACTTATGCCATACTGTGGAGTCTGTCATCCGTCCATTGCCCGTCCGTACGTCAACAATTTCTTCAAACAACTTCTTGTTCTTAATCAGTGATTGGAATTTAACTAAATTTGACTGGAAGCATCCCTAGGTGGTAGGAATTCAAAATTGTACAAATGGTGGGGCTGAACCCAGGGGGCTGAGGGGTGGGGCCAAAGGGAGTCAATTTGGCTATATTGCTAAAAGCAACTTCTTCTCCAGAACTATGCACTGGATATCAATCATATTTGGTTGAAAGCATTCATGGGAGGTGGTCATTCAAAATTTTACAAATGGAGCGGCTGACACCCCAGGGTACTGAGGGGCGGGGGTTATTTGGCTATATTGCTATGAACGACTTCTCTGGAACTAAGCAATGGATTTAAACCATATTTGACTGGTAGCATCCCTAGGTGGTGGGGATTCCAAATTGTACAAACAGTGAGGCTGACCTCCCTGGGGGCTGAGAAGCGGGGCCAAAAACTGTAATTTGGTTATATGTTGCTATAAGTGACTTCTCTGGAACTAAGCGATGAATATCAACTAAATTTTGTTGGAAGCATCTCTAGGTGGTGGGGATTAACAATTGTACAAATGGACAGGCTAACCTCC
>NW_018406982.1:26760-26958 GCF_002113885.1 Mizuhopecten yessoensis | reverse complement strand
GTCTTGGTACACAGGGTACTTACCAGTACTGGAGGGGAGGCCGGGTACTTGTGATACATACCAGTACTGGAGGGGAGTCTTGGTACACAGGGTACTTACCAGTACTGGAGGGGAGGCCGGGTACTTGTGATACATACCAGTACTGGAGGGGAGTCTTGGTACTAGTGATACTTACCAGTACTGGAGGGGTGTCTTGGA
>NW_018406982.1:15853-16687 GCF_002113885.1 Mizuhopecten yessoensis | reverse complement strand
GCGGTACCCAGGAGGTATCTATCCTTACCTTGCGATATACGGCCGAGCCAGAGCGGTACCCAGGAGGTACATATCTATCCTTACCTTGCGATACACGGCCGGGCCAGGGCGGTACCCAGGAGGGATCTATCCTTACCTTGCGATATACGGCCGAGCCAGAGCGATGTACTTATCCTTACCTTGCGATACACGGCCGGGCCAGAGCGGTACCCAGGAGGGACATATCTATCCTTACCTTGCGATGCACGGCCGAGCCAGAGCGGTACCAAGGAGGTATCTATCTTTACCTTGCTATACACGGCCGAGCCAGGGCGGTACGCAGGAGGTATCTATCTTTACCTTGCAGTACACGGCCGGGTCAGAGCGGTCCCCAGGAGGTATCTATCTTTACCTTGCGGTACACGGCCGGGTCAGAGCGGTACCCAGTAGGTATATATCTTTACCTTGCGGTACACGGCCGGGTCAGAGCGGTACCCAGGAGGTATCTATCTTTACCTTGCGGTACACGGCCGGGTCAGAGCGGTACCCAGGAGGTATCTATCTTTACCTTGCGNCGGTACACGGCCGGGTCAGAGCGGTACCCAGGAGGTATCTATCTTTACCTTGCGGTACACGGCCGGGTCAGAGCGGTACCCAGGAGGTATCTATCTTTACCTTGCGGTACACGGCCGGGTCAGAGCGGTACCCGGGAGGTATCTATCTTTACCTTGCGGTACACGGCCGGGTCAGAGCGGTACCCGGGAGGTATCTATCTTTACCTTGCGGTACACGGCCGGGTAAGAGCGGTACCCAGGAGGTATCTATCTTTACCTTGCGATACATGGCCGAGCAAGT
>NW_018406982.1:0-411 GCF_002113885.1 Mizuhopecten yessoensis | reverse complement strand
AGAGAAATCATACCATAGGGGTTGACAGAGAAATCATAACATAGGGTTAACAGAGAAATCATAAGATAGGGGTTGTCAGAGAATCATAACATAGAGGTTGACGGAGAAATCATACCCTAGAGTTGACAGAGAAATCATACCCTAGGGGCTGACAGAGAAATGATACTCTCGGAGGTGACAGAGAAAGCATACTCTAGGGGCTGACAGAGAAGTCAAACCATGGGAGTTGACAGAAAAAATCATAGTCTAGGGGTTGACAGATAAATCATAACATAGGGGTTGACAGAGAAATCATAACATAGGAGTTGACAGAAAAAATCATACTCTAGGGGTTGACAGATAAATCATAACATAGGGGTTGACAGTGAAATCATAAGATAGGGGTTGACAGAGAAATCATACCATAGGGGT
>NW_018406981.1:5060-5504 GCF_002113885.1 Mizuhopecten yessoensis | reverse complement strand
TCATCTTAAGTTGTTTCAGTAGCAGCCAGTATTGGTATGTTGAACTTTCGAGTCACAGGGAGTAATCTGAAGTCCTTTCAGTAACAACCAGTATTGGTACGTTGAGCGTTCGAGTAACAGGGAGTAATCTTAAGTTGTTTCCTTTGCAGACAGTAATGGTACGTTGAACATTCGAGTACCAGGGAGTCATCTTAAGTTGTTTCAGTAGCAGTCAGTATTGGTACGTTTAGCGTTCGAGTAACAGGGAGTAATCTTACGTCGTTTCAGTAGCAGCCAGTATTGGTACGTTGATCGTTCGAGTAACAGGTAGTAATCTTAAGTTGTTTCAGTAGCAGTCAGTATTGGTACGTTTAGCGTTCGAGTAACAGGGAGCAATCTTAAGTTGTTTCCTTTGCAGACAGTAATGGTACGTTGAACATTCGAGCATCAGGAAGTAATCTGAAT
>NW_018406981.1:0-411 GCF_002113885.1 Mizuhopecten yessoensis | reverse complement strand
TGGTACGTTGAACATTCGAGTAACAGGAAGTAATCTTAAGTTGTTACATTGACAGCCAGTATTGGTACGTTGAATATTTGAGCAACAGGGAGTAATCTTAAGTTGTTTCAGTAACAGCAAGTATTGTTAGGTTGAACATTCGAGTATCGTGAAGTAATCTTAAGTAGTTTCAGTAACAGCAACTATTGGTACGTTGAACATTCGAGTACCAGGGAGTAATCTTAAGTCCTTTCAGTGACAGCCAGTATTGGTACGTTAAGCATTCGAGTAACAGGGAGTAATCTTAAGTTGTTTCAGTAACAGCAAGTATTGTTATGTTGAACATTCGAGTATCGTGGAGTATTCTTAAGTCGTTGCAGGAACAGCCAGTATTGGTTCGTTGAACATTCGAGTAACAGGGAGTAATCTTAA
>NW_018406980.1:24730-25617 GCF_002113885.1 Mizuhopecten yessoensis | reverse complement strand
GGTGACATACGTGTACAGTATATATGTGTACAACAAATGGTCACAAACGTGTAGAGTATATAGGTGTACAACAAATGGTCACACACATGTACAGTATATATGTGTACAACAAATGGTCACAAACGTGTACAGTTTATATGTGTGCAACAAATGGTCACATACATGTACAGGATATATGTGTACAACAAATGGTCACAAACGTGTACAGTTTATATGTGTACAACAAATGGTCACATACGTGTACAGTATATTCACATATGTGTACAGTATATATGTGTACAACCAATGGTCACAAACGTGTACAGTTTATATGTGTGCAACAAATGGTCACATACATGTACATGTGTACAACAAATAGTCACATATGTGTACAGTATATATGTGTACAATAAATTGTCACATATGTATACAGTATATATGTGTACAGCAAATGATGCCACACATGTACAACAAATGGTCACATACATGTACAGTATATATGTGTACAACAAATGGTCACATACGTGTACAGTATATATATGTGTACAGCAAATGGTCACAAACATGTACAGAATATATGTGTACAACAAATGGTCCCATACATGTACACTATATATCTGTACAACAAATGATGCCACAAATGTACAACAAATGGTCACATACATGTACAGTATATATGTGTACAACAAATGGTCACACAAATGTACAGTATATATGTGTACAACAAATGGTCACACAAATGTACAGTATATATGTGTACAACAAATGGTCACACAAATGTACAGTATATATGTGTACAACAAATGGTCACAAACATGTACAGTATATATGTGTACAACAACTGTTCACACACATGTACAGTATATATGTGTACAACATATGGTCACATACGTGTACAGTATATATAG
>NW_018406980.1:21592-21706 GCF_002113885.1 Mizuhopecten yessoensis | reverse complement strand
TTGAATGACACAGCTTTACAAGCAAACAACATAATGCGCGCTAGCTTAAGTACAACAAATGGTCACATACGTGTACAGTATATATGTGTACAACAAATGGTGACATACGTGTAG
>NW_018406980.1:20004-20224 GCF_002113885.1 Mizuhopecten yessoensis | reverse complement strand
ATATGTGTTTATCAATTGGTCACATACATGTACAGTATATATGTGCTTAACAATTGGTCACATACGTGTACAGTATATATAGGTGTACAACAAATGGTCACATACGTGTACAGTATATATGTGTACAACGAATGGTCACATACGTGTACAGTATATATGTGTTTAACAATTGGTCACATACGTGTACAGTATATATGTGCTTAACAATTGGTCACATACG
>NW_018406980.1:2980-6300 GCF_002113885.1 Mizuhopecten yessoensis | reverse complement strand
CAATATCCGAATTAACGAAATTCTACTTATAACCAACATCCGGACAAACGAAATTATACTTATAACCAACATCCGGACTAATGACAATCCCCACCCCAATCTCCAATATCCGAATTAACGAAATTCTACTTATAACCAACATCCGGACAAACGAAATTATACTTATAACCAACATCCGGACTAATGACAATCCCCACCCCAATCTCCAATATCCGAATTAACGAAATTCTACTTATAACCATTATCCGGACAAACGAAGTTTTACTGAAAACCAACATCCGGACCAATGACAATCCCCTCCCCGATCTTCAATACCCAAATTTAATAAAATTCTACTTATAACCAACATCCGGACTAACCAAATTTTACCGAAAACCAACATCCCGACCAACTACAATTCCCTCCCCGATCTTCAATATCCGAATTAACGAAATTCTACTTATAACCAACATCCGGACTAACGACGATTTACTGATAACCAACATCCGGACCAACAACAATCCCTTTCCTGATCTCCAATATCCGAATATCTGGTTTAACGAAGTTTGTTTTTTCCTGGTCAGCGACATCCGGATTAACGGACTGGTGGTAATACTCACTAGCTGTAGTAATAGCTATCACAGTAGTAGCTGTATGAACTGTAATAGCAAACTGCCTGGCCACCTACAACACAGAAAAAACATCTTTACTGTCAATCTCTACAAATATAGTATGTTTTCTTCCTGCTTCCTGAATAATCGAGTTTTATTTTTAGATACACTTTTGTATCCCTGTCAACCCCATCCACCCCATCCTCGACTCCCTACCCCCACCCCCAAATTCATCCCCCATTCGGCAAACTTCGGGTGACTCCGACATTTACGCTACGTCAAAAAATCTCGTGTCTTTATTTAATTTGAAAATTAGCTAACTTGAGTAAGATAAACAGGATCACTACCATAGCTCATTTGGGAACCTCTAAAACACATATCTAATAATCCTCATTTTCCCCCATCGGATTTCAAAACGTTCCAAGATAGTGGAAGTGAAGGAATGTAAACGGAAATGATATTTAACTTATGCTACATCGGACCGGAATTTGTCAGTCAATTATACCAAATATGTACCAATGCACTGGAGCGTTTAACAGAAGGGCACGAACTGGAGTATTTTGGGCGCAGATGATTTAGAAATAAACTGCAAAGTAGCTGTATACAATGATTCAATAACCCCGAGGAAGTAAATTGTGTTTTATAATAATGCAATAAGTGATACATGTAATTAATCTATTATTTTTCCTGTAGTCAAAATATCAAGTAGGATGCGTCCAGCATCGATACTAAATGTTGACTACGGTTAAAATATCTACTAACGTGTCTTCATTTGATAAATAAATAATTGAATGTAATTCTTGTTATATTTGAAAATTAGCTATTGAGTAAAACAGGACAAATCAGTAAAACAGGATAATTAAGTAAAACAGGACAAATTATTCAAACAGGACAAATCATTCAAACAAGACAAATCAGTGAAACAGGACAAATCAGTGAAACAGGACAAATCAGTAAAACATGACAATTCAGTGAAACAGTACAAACCAGTGAAACAGGACAAATCAGTAAAACAGGACAAATCAGTAAAACAGGACAAATGAGTGAAACAGGACAAATCAGTGAAACAGGACAAATCAGTTATATTTAGGTCCTGTAATACTATAATTGAACAAATCTTTAAAAAAAAAAGGGATAGTATTTTCATCAGCCATCAATTATCATATCTAGCTGTATATATTTTTTTGCTAATAAGACATAGCCATAATATTATGCGCACCACTCACACTTCTTCTAGTCCCATTAGACATTTTTCATTTTGAGGCAGACCTACCACGGAGCCAGAGACAGACACCGAGACTAGTTAAATCAGGGAACATCTCAAAATTGTTCTTAATTTCATCTGTATTAAGAATTCCTGTCCCGTGCTTGCGACAAAACACTAAATAACGATATTTTAGTGCTCCTTACCTACAGTAACATCCCCTGATTTTCATTACATGTGCAACTGATAAACTTCTATTTGCTGATCTCGCCTTACTGGGTGTTTTTTTTAGATTTTTTTTTAAGTTACGGTGCAAGCTAGAGTTGTGATCGCAGTAGTATAGAAATCCGAAAATTCACTCCCCTGAAATGATCCCTAGAACAGTCTTCTAAGAATAGCATAAAATGATTTTGCCCCTCCTCCCCCCATCCATATTTAGATATTTTGGTTGTGTTGCATGGAGAAAATTCCATGAAAGCTGTCGATTTAAAACTAAGTCGAAAATAGCAGAAAACTTAATAACTTAATACATTTCTACGTCTCTTCTGTTGTTATTGTTCAGGAGAATAAACAAGAACATATGTCAATACAGAAAATCACTCATTTTATGGCTAATGTACAGTATCGTACGGTGGCCATGGGTGATATTTTTGTACAATGAATAACCCCCCTGTAATATTACATGTATCAAAAGTCAAAAAGAAAACAGCTCTAAAATTGGCATATACATGATGAATTGGACTATATGTGGGCTTCACATTCAAAATAAAAATCGAATTTGGCTTGAGACTACATTTTTGGCCATTTACGAATCTGTATCTACACAACAAAAGATAGCTTTTCATGTAGTCTATTTTGTGAAAAATCTAGTTTGACGACCTATGCTAAAACGTGAGTGTCTGTGACCGAGTAGGTGATATTTACTTTAAAGTCAGGTTTTAAGAAGAAAAAAATACTACTTGCGTGGGTCAAATTTTGGGTTTTTGCAGTTTTTGGCGTTTTTTATGTGGTAACCATGGTTTTCACAAGGCTGGGGAAATCACTTTTTGAAAAAATATTCATTCTTCTAAAAAACCGTATTCAAAATGTAGTTTATAAATATATATACATATATATGTAGGTGTTGTGCAGGATGAATCCGCTATCCGTGTTTATCCGAGACATGCCCTTTATTTTAGGGTCAAGCCATTTAAACAGATGACAGAATGATAAAGGTCGCTTCGTCGCCATCATGTTACTGTTGCGAAGGGACAATGATAAACGTTACTTGCCACAAAGGGATGCTAATAAACGTATATTTGTCCAACCACCTCTAAACCAAAATGCAAAGGAATGAAGCGACGAAAATGTGTGGAAAAAGTACCTTCAGCCTAACGCAATTATAAAAAGACACCGTGTAAGCGTTAAACATTTATTTCGTAATATTGAAATATCGTGTCCTAAGAAGTTTGTGGATGGTAGATTTAATCCACAAATGTATTTGTGATCCCTGTCACTCTGGTTATTTTGGCTCGGGGAATTTCTTT
>NW_018406980.1:0-411 GCF_002113885.1 Mizuhopecten yessoensis | reverse complement strand
TTATTGAGCAAAACATCCCCCTTCAAAGATATAGTCAAGATAAAGACCGACAAAATAGATATGGGAATCTATGGGTAAAGATACAAGTGTAGTAGATTATCTTATAGTAGATAGTTCAGCTTTTAAACTTGTTTCACAATTCGAAATATGTGATTTTAACCCAATGTTTTCGGACGTTCATAATCAAATCCACTTTGTGTTAAACTTTACATGCGATACCCAACCCCCATTAGATAAGAAAGAGGATAACTTTGATAATAAACGTGTAACTTCACACAGGCACTTAATATACAGATGAACGCGGTGGTTAATGACCTTGGTCAATTTCTTATTAAAACGGCATCTAAAGTGTGTGGGACACAACAGAAAAGACGTAAAGGAAAAGTAGATATGAATAAACCGTGGTTCGAT
>NW_018406979.1:12947-22920 GCF_002113885.1 Mizuhopecten yessoensis | reverse complement strand
TATTAAGGAGACTCCATCCTTTCACCATTAACCAGCAGATTCGTTAAAATGCCATACTATGGTAATTTGGGAAAACACATTTTTTAACCTTCCTATGTATTTATTTTTTATACAAAAATGGAAGAATTGTTTATCAATCCAAAACATATTTTATTTATAAAGTTAAAAAAGTCTGAAATTGGTTAGTTAGATGTTCATATGAAAAAAAATAAAAACCAAACACACCAATACAGACTCGCATAAAAAAAAAAACCACATTTGATCCGAATTAGAGTTGTTGTCCTTCCAAAACTTCTGAACAAATTTTATTGAGAGGAATTTTCAGAATAAGCGTAGTCCCCTTTATAATAACAGTACTGTGCATTCCTATCGCGTTGTCATTTTAAACTATCCTGATTATGTCAGTACATGCTTTTCTTTTCAGTGTTAAAAAAAACAATAAACACACTTATGTTCATATTGATATAACAACAATAAATATAGCGGCATGTAATGACCCCTGTCCGTCCACAGGTAAACTCATGTAGTATTCAAATTTACTTTTTTCATGCGACAAATTTCCTCCACTTTGTTAGGGTTGTTAATATTGCGCAACTGGACTCATGTACTTCCTTAGTTGATACGAACGGCAGCATAATGATCGGCGGTTCAGTGTTCGAATCATAATAATCGTAAATCATTAATATTCCGAAAGGTATGGCTTTCTTTTTAGACTTGATTTATTGAATTATAGTCATGCCCAAAAATGTTTCCAATGCACAGTTTTGAAAAAGGTTGTTTTCATTTATGAATCAAAACAAATGAGTCTCAATCTTGTTCGAAAGGGACGCAGTTCCACTGACTGCTTACTTAAGGATGTACTCTTCTGAGGTTTCAATCACGTGCAAGTCTCGTTTAGATCTCGAATAAGGGCTACATATATGTATTTGTAATATTTAACAAAGTATGATCAATTTTAATAGCAAACTTGCATCTGAAAAATGTGTCAAAAATCTAGATATTAGATGTTTGTAGAACTTCTTTCACAGGAATTTTAAAAATTGAACAATTTGGCGACCATTTTGAAAATGTGTATTTCTGTGTATTTCTTGCGCATCACGAAAATCGTCAGTGTGACACCATTTTAATTGTATCAAGTTCATTTTGTTGTTCAACTTTATAATGTTCAATATAGTGAAAATGTTATGCAACAAAGTGGAAAATTGTAAATTTGTGGTGTATTTTTTACATATTTAATTTAACTGAAGCCCTTTTGATATTTGACTCCGAAATGGTGAAAAATAGTAATGGGACAAACAAAGAAAAACACGGACCCCCTCATGTAAATGGCTATTTTAGAAAGATAACCCTATTGTCTTTTGATCTGCTAAAAAAATAAAAACCGTTTGATAGCATAATCTTTTATATCAAGTGTTAAATCTGCAAAAACAAAATGATAAAAAAACGTAAATTGTTTTTCTGAGTTAAAAAAAAAAAGTAAAAGAAACTTAACTTCGATAATTTAAAAAAAAAAACTATTTTTGTCAATGCTGCAAACATTCATGCATATCTGATAACACACTTATATGATATTTATTTGTTGAATTAATTCTGCAAATGGTCAGAACAGCAAAATTCATTTAAAATCACATATCAAATTGGTATCTTTGACCGATCATAGTACACAAACGAGCACACGGACACATACTGTTTTTTACATTTTCCACTATGCCATTAGCTCACCTTTCCAAAAATGCATATGAGAAAAATAATATTTAATACAGGAAACGTTTGACTTCTAAGAGATGTACATCCTAAATATATGTATGACAGGTAAATGTAACCAGATATTATCAAATGGTTAGTCCTCACGTGCTTCAATAATCGAGCATTTTCATAGGTATCCCAATATTTTATAAAACACTGCATTTTCACAGCGAAAGTGCACTTTAAGAGTGAAATAAATTCATCGATAGAGTGCCACGTGGTCGACAGCAGAAATCGTATCGGCTTTGTTTATACATATTATTTCATGTACAAGTGAGGCCAGTACATCAAACACATCTTTCTGCACACACTTTATATATGGCCTTCTCAACATCCACTGGTCTCGTGACATTGTTATCCGATGAGCAAGTATATATCTTTGCATTTACCGTTGCAGTTTGTTTCAATATCAGGTTGCTGTCATATCATCGCCACGCTAATGATTTAGCATTTCCCCTGTGCTTGATAAAATCAACACTTCGACTTTGAAATGCCCGACACACAATACGGAAGTAAAAAAACGAAAATAACGACATGAAAAACGTGCAATACGAAGTATGGAACATCCTTGTTGTTTAATCCCGAAGTGATAATTGACTGAGTCAATTGCTTGAAAAGTGGAGTATCTGTAACGATTAAGTGTAGTTTCACCTGGAGTTTGGTTTGCCTATATTGTAAAATGTAGAGGGATGTATATATAAGTACACACTTGCCTTTGGTAGACACTAACAAATGTGATATTTTTTTCTATATTTTTTACTGTGACACAAATTGACCTTTTGATGACACCTGCTTTTCACCTTTTGGAGTCAATTATAGAACACCAAATCAAATGCTTAGAAATTAATTACACTAAATATATATCGTAGATCAAGTCTTTGACGCTTTTTAATTATTAGCGATTGAAGCAAAATTAGGTTGTCTTTGAAGCATATTAAACTATTGTATTGCAAAAAAGTGTTTTTTTTTCTCTCTCACAAGAATCAAAGGGTTATAACAGTGGTTCGTTGGAAATTTGAACCAGTTTTAAAGCGCTATATCTGCTCATGGAAGTGAGGAACAAAACGCTTCTCTTGACAAGTAATGGATGTTCCAGGTGTCGAAGATGAAAGGGGAATGATAAAAATAGTCACACAGTCACTCGCGCCCTCAATATCAAACTTGATGTCGCTGATTTAATTAGACAAGTATCACTATGGATATTGATTATCATTTGATAGAAGATCATCTGATCTTTCTACTTCGCTTTCAAGTTTAGTTTCATATGCTTACGGTAAATTATAATAATTTGAATAAGTATCGCTGTCTGATTCTTCGGAAATGTCGTCAAATCGGAACGAAAAAGATGTGTCTTCGTATTCAAGGACAAGACTTTTCTTGGGAAGCTTATTCATCATCTGGATTGAAAAAAAAGACGTTTGAGGTTGTGTCAAATAAGTGATGTCTTTTCATCTGATTGGATGTTTTCTCGGTATAAGTAGTTTTCTTATCAACATCGGGTGTTTACTTATGTGTTGACACCGATATTGTTGTCAATTGTTTTAAACATAATCATGAATAATAAATGCTAGGCGTTTTTGATTCAGACGTAACATTATGCAACCCTATCGATAATTTACTTTTATTTAAGTATTTTTCATAAACTTTATAGATGTATTATGGGAAACAATGTCGTATGAAAAACCAAACTAAGGTAACTCATTATTGTGTTATATTCAATACATTATATACTCACAGACTTGTACTTTTTCTGAAACGTTTCTTCATTTCTGTAGGCGCGTTCCACTTGACTGACAATTCTGAATATCTGTTGTTATAAAACAAATAAACAAATAATAATTTTATAACAATAATAACAAAACACACACGATCAAATCAAATCGAAAAGAGAAAATACTTTCATATTAAGATGAGCTATATTTATAGGGATACACGTTTTCTCCTTTCAGTATGTACTTACCTGATTGTCAAGAGTCATTGATAGGCCCAGAACTCCAGCCTTGTCTGTAAGTAACAACCAAGCATACAAAGTCAGAAAGTAATTACCAAATCAGGTTTCAAAGGGGTGTAACAAGTTTTAGCCTTTGGAATCATGACTTACTGCTTATAAAACGCCAAATCAACAACTTGATAATTCACACAATTGGTAAGTTGACGATTGTTTTACTCATTGAACCAATTATCCTGGGTGTACTCACGGAAAAGGGTAATGCAAGATTTTTATCGCAGAATCTGAAGAATAAGTTCGCCGAATTTGCCACAGAAAATGATAAAAATCAATAAAAAAAACATCATCAAAAGTATTTTAGTGCAAATATAACTACATGAAGCTCAAGATTGTTTTTTATCAATGAAGGACTGATTGCGTTTAAGTTTAACAGCATTAACACCAGTTGTCAAGTACATATTTGCATATATACACGTGATTCTTAGATATAATTGTCACACTTTCATTGTACTCACCTTCAACAATAGCATCGGTCGTTTTTTGTTTTCTTTGAAAGATTTTCAGAGCATCATTTATTTTACGCCAAAAATGATTGTGTAATTCCATGTCGTACGCATCAATATCTGATGACATTGGTTTCTTCTTTTTCACATAACTGAACGCGTCGTTAAGGATACTGATACAAAAGTTCACCATAAGGATGGTCATCACAAATAAGAATACAGAGAAACCAAAACTGATAGCGATGTCGTTCTCTCCGAACGTGTCCCGAATTTTGACCATGGCCAATAATGTTCGAAACAATGTAATAAAGGCGGTAAATATGTCCCGGAAATCCATCTGATACGGCCCTACGCACACGAAGCAAAGGATTGCAAAACCGCTCATAGGAACCAAAATGCAAATTCCAAAGCTCATCAAGTCCTTGGCGCAAAGAGAAATAGACGTCCTCATTAGGTAAATGTTATAATTGAAGGTCAGTGGACGCAGTAGGTTCAGCACTGCCACAAACAACTCTACACTGATACACACTTTGTAGGCGGAGTCCATGACATCAATGATATCAAATGTCACGAATTTACCTGAAAAGGGGAGCAAAAAATGGTATACTAATAAACTAATAATGATTGTTTTCTTCAATTGAACCCTATGATATCGCTTTTGAGTCAATGTCATTTATTTGATTTGTTTTTGTTTTAAAAACTACAATAAAAAATCTCGATTTTCTATCAATTCGGGCCTGATAATTCACGAATAGAAGAGCGTAAGATGATAATAAATTTGACCCCAGTAAATTCGAATGTTATTTATTTAAAAAATGTTGCGAGTTCATTGCCCCATCAAGTGACACGTCAAATATCAAGACTATAGACAATGCAGTTTATTCGAATCAGTTAACCTGCTTTCTGCTCTCATTTTATCACTGAAAGTATTGTGCATAATTAAGTGCAAACATTGAACAAACAGGTTTGCTTGATACTAACTGTAAAATGTGTACTAAGAACTCATTTTCAATATTTGAAACACGTCAATACTCACCACTAGAGTTGAATAATGCTTCTATCGTATATATAGTTCTGTCGATGCGTACTATATAGAAAACGATGGCTGACAGTGACGTCATTATGCTGATAAGGTACAGCCATTGACTGATTTGTGAAAAGCAGCGACGGCCGATCTGCCAGGTGATGCAAACAAAATGCAAAAGCCTACAAAACGTTATAATAAGGAACAGTAATTGAAATCCAAGCACAAAGAAGTCAAACGTGTCTATATAGGGATACAATCGAGCTGTTTTTATCTTCACCGTCAGATAATATCCTCCTGTCTGTGGCATTTCAATCGTTATCGTAGGTAAGGAAAACAGTTTCGAATCTGGATTGTATAAGACGAATTCTACAACGATAAGTCGAGTATAAAGGTCTATCCATCCGTAAGCTTGCATGGCATAGAGGTCATTTCTGACCTCCTTCACGGATTGATCCAGTATTTTGACATATCCTCCGCCGCCGTAGACATCGTGGTTGCTGAATATAGTCAGGGAATTGGTCTCGTCTTCATTTTTAAACGTCCATTCCGAACCATTACACTTCTTCGGATTAAATGCCGTCCAACCTGGTTTATGGATTACATCATATCATATACATTTTGTAAACAGGGAATAATTGATAAGTTTATCAAATCCATGAACGGACCGGACGGCACAGGAAGCGTGAGTAATTTTCAAATTATGTTAAAACATAATTTAAGCGTGTTAATGGACCTACACAATTCATATTTTTTAAACATGTCAAGAAAATGTTGTTATTGAGAAACAGCCTAATGTCTATTCACATTTTTCCTCGTGTAATAAAACTCTGCTACGAATATTTTTCAACTCAACGAATAATCATTTGATGAGAAGAAAGATGAACGACACTGAATATTTGTTAGTGAGTTTCTAGCATAATAGCTCGCTCTCGAACTTGCAAGGGATACAAAAAGGGGACAAAACATAACATAAGTGATAGTTTATGCCCGAACTAAATTTTATTTGAGACTTTTTTGTGACGTCCGAATACATAGGCAATGCTATGCTCTCTGTTTGATTGTGAAATCCCAATGGCATGTCCACAAACATAGCACTTGTCACATTTTACCGACTCTCGCGGGATGGCAATTAAATAAAAACATAGATCAGAAAACAAATGCTATGGAGAGAAAAATGATGGCAAAATTCATTCCACATATCCTAAATTCAAATATACCATGTAGTCTATTTAATTAAAACAAATGATTCCCAATTGCATAGTGCTAATAATGATTGATAGATTAAAATTATAGTTAAGGGAACGTTAAATCCAACGTTAACTTACATAAATGTCAAAATCGCTATTATATTTGATCCTGAATACATTTTTGTATTTAAGCCATAATTAAACATGCAGTACACTTTTCTCTCGTGCCAAATGTGTTTGCCCATATTTTTGTTACCTTCGCAATAATTTGCCCTTTCCATGTCGTCAGCCGAATATTCTGGAGGGCATTTAGAGATTAGATTCTGGAGCAGTGGAGGAATGTCACATTTTCCTGTGAATGTATAATACTTCGTGAACAGTTTCGTTACCTCGGCACAAGCAGTACATTATATCTAAGATATGTTTTTATTACATTCTTACCGGTGAATTATTAGAAATTATCAGTGTGGTAAAATCTGATATCTTCACTACAGTCAAAGTGAAGATACACGAAATGACATATCTTTATATGTGATGATATATTTTATTTTGTACAGGAGCAGACGAACCGACGGTAGAATAAATGGCTGTTTTTGTAAATTTTTGGCGCGTACACTAAGTTATTAACATATTAATGTGATTCATAACATCTTTTGTAAACAAATCCTACCAGAAAATAACATAAAACGGTAGAATTACGTTTCGTAGCCTTTTCAAAACAGCGTACAGCCTTGTTGTCAAATGTGACGTCATAAGAACCTGGCGTCAGATATAACGCTACTTACACGTATTCCCGCACCTTTGGGATGAACAAAATATTTGTCGGTTTACTTTTCACAATGTATTAAATAAAAAATGTAATTGGTTTCCCGTTAGATACCGTGTATATTTTATGACAGAATAAACCGATTTTTCACTCGTGCTTCGTACTCGTTAATATGTCGTTATTCAGTCATACAGCTATATTCAGAAATATACATGGTTTTCAAAGTTTTTCTACTAATTGCTATGACTAATCTATTACTTTTGTAACGTTAAAATGTCGCCATTCAATAAAAACATCAAATGAATCCGATTGAAACGGTTTATGTTTGATTATTCTTACCATTGTAATTGCTAAAGACACAAAAATAAGAAAACCTTTTCCTAGGCCTGATACATGCGCATATCCCGAATCCGTGTATTCATAATTTTTCTCATTCATTATAGCATCATTCCTCCAATCACAGCACCGAGAAAGTAATAATTTATTACCAAATAAGCACATTGATAAAATTAAAAGACAAAATTATCTTAGGGAAAGTTGAGTCACATCTTTAGTTTCTCGGCAAAACCTATATTAGCATATCAAACCTACCTTTTACTCGAATTTGACGAATCCTGGCCAAACCAATACGGTAGCTGACGTCGTCGTTCATGAAAGACCTTGCTTCATCCAGCCTTACATCACCATTGTAAAACAGTTTTGGATAAACAGCATCAGAAAATCGTCCGCGAAACCACGCCCAAACATCGTCGGTCTTATTGATCTGTGATACAAAAACATGTCCTTAATACAACTGCACTCTCTTGTTACTTTTTTCATCATTGGGAAGTCATCCGCGTTCAATAAATCACAATTTTACATATGCAACAATGTATGAGTTAAACGGGAGTCAAATTTTCAAAACGAAACATTTATGAGATGAAAAATATCATGAAATGTTAAAGTTGTTGAACGTAATGGTGGTACATTTGTTCTTACTATGGACCAACTATATTTTTTTCTTCAAATTGTTGAAAAAAATTCCTTAATAAAAAACGTGGAAATTTGCAAATCAGCGCTGTTACAAAACAAGTTAGGGTTTGAAATTAAATGTCTGTGTGACAAACATTATAAATATAAGAACCTAAATGTAATTATTTTCATATTTATGGGTAACGCGTACCATTTTATTAAGGTCATATTTTGCTTTCTTTTTGTGGTACATGAACAATGATGTTTTTTTCAAGTATTCTCTATAAAGACACATTGAACACGGATAAATAGAAAATACTAGGTCGAAGTCGAATATCAAATGTCAAAAACAAGCAAAAGATCCTTAAACACCGGTAAAAGGATATACATGTATGTATGTACAATAAGTACTGCAGTCCAAGGTACACTTTCATCAACATTCATACCTTATGAATCGGAGTCAGACGTTTCTCCAGAGCCTCGTTCTGTAAATACGACGTCCACACAGAGTTGTGTGCACAGATTATTGCAAGGAGAGTTATGTATAAGGCTTGTATTAGCAGAGCTCGTGCAGACATTAACAGTTTTCTGTCTAGATGAATCAACTTATAAAAGCGAGTCCTCTCCCTTTTGCTGAAACTAGTCGTTGATGGTTTGTCCTCAAGCACTATGTCTGTAAACAAAGTAAAAAGATCGATCTTGAGTTGCAGTCCAACAAGTACAAGGAGTACTCACTGTTTCAAAGTATAAATAAGGCCAAATTACATCTAAAAAATCGGAGCAAAACATTTACCTGTACGAGATCAATGCAATGTCCGGCGGTCGTTTTAACATCTTTACGGACATATTTCGGTCTCCAATAAAAAGGACTGGCGACCTTGGTTACACAACCCGGTATTAATTATTTACAGGCGATAGTCTGCCACTGATTAACTCAGTATTGTTTTCTTAAAACAGCAGTGTATTTATGACGCAAAGTGATAGTCAATTAGTGTTGATCATTCCGTAAGATACATTCACCGGATGTACTTTTCAATCGTTAACAAAGGCCAATGTCAGAGAAAATGGTTAGCTAAAATGGCCCATTTCACGGATTTTACGTCTAGGACAATGGGACAATGAGCTGTACGTTTATTGGTTCATGAGTTATTAAATTAAGTGTGTGAATGTTAATTAAGTTGATTGTCATATAATCTTTTCTCTGACAAACAAAGAAATGTTTGAATTTGATAAGATCATAATGCATACTATGAGTGTATTAATAAAAGTGCTATTGTTGTTTCTGTAAAGGTATATTTATACTTTCAAATTAAATTTCTTAGCTTGTGTTACGTTACAAAAGAATCACAATTTGCCTTATGTGAATGATTTAGATATTCGATGTGCAATATTCATGAGTCGAAGTCTGATGTTTTGAATTTGTCACGATGGTCCCGTAATGTTCGAAGTTTGACTGTATTTAAATATAAAGAAATAAGTTTTATGGTGTCCAGGCATGATTAACTCTATAACAAAGAGTTGAATTACATAATGTACAATCAATAATGTTTTACAACAAGAAATGCTGTAGAGATGACAGCGATATTGCTGTTATTTTAAAACGATAGTAGACTACCTCACAGTTCCTTTTATCGCATACAATCCAGGGTCCAGCAATTATTCCCTAATATCTTAAATGTTTTTATCTTTAAGATGCAGTATATTGCCATTTTCACGACTTTCTCGTGCGGGTAGACCATATCAACCAGACTTCACGGTTAGTGAACGACCATAGAAATATCATTATGATTTGGAGACTGTTATATACAATGCACTGTTTCAAGTCATTAAGAGTAAATCCGACCA